>NC_134354.1:433849734-434054734 GCF_048569485.1 Anomaloglossus baeobatrachus
GCTTGTTGCTGAATGTCCAGCTTCATTGGTCGTCGCTCTCCCGCTGTGACGCACACATCGCTATGTGTGACAGCGAGAGAGCGACGAAATGAAGGGAGCAGGAGCCGGCATCTGGCAGCTGCGGTAAGCTGTAACCAGGGTAAACATCGGGTAACCAAGGTTAGACCTTTCCCTGGATAGCCGATATTTACTTATGTTATCAGCGTCCGCCGCTCTAGCTGCCAGTGCCAGCTCCCTGCTCTCTGCACATGTAGCTGTAGTACACATCGGGTAATTAACCCTATGTGTACTGTAGCTAGGAGAGCAAGGAGCCAGCGCTAAGCGGTGTGTGCGGCTCCCTGCTCTCTGCACATGTAGCACAGCGACGCGTGTCGTTATGATCGCTGCTGCTTCTGCTGTGTTTGACAGCTAAGCAGCGATCATAACAGCCACTTACAAGGTCGCTGTTGCGTCACAGAAAATGGTGACGTAACAGCGACGTCGTTGTCGCTATGTGTGAACCCAGCTTAAGAGTGGACATTGATCCTGCTGTGCTGCAGAGATCTGCGCAGTCACTTTATCACAATGTGGGACCATGATAAGACGTCTGGGAACAGAGTGAAGACATGAAAGATGAGCAGTCATATAAATGCTCAGATGAGCCAAACAAGGACAATGCATTTGACCCATATTTTATTCTCATAATCTCTAGGAACGTCTGTCTGTATGAAGAAGCATCAGTGCCAGAAAAAGGTTTCTTCAAAGGATTCCACTTGGCACCAATGAGTTTCCATTCTTTATTCCCTGTATTTTGATGCACTCATCACAATTTTTATTAAAAAAAAGTGTGAATTATCAGCTGATTGGCCGGCGGCCAGTAAAAAAGTAAACAAAAACAAACAAAAAAAACCACAACAGATCTTTTTTGCAGCATCAGTCACATCAGTTGTGTCACTATTTGCAACGCATCCGTTGTATCAGTCACACAACGGATTGCAACTGATGCAATACAACGCAAGTGTGAAAGCAGCCTTAAAAACGGAATAGAACCAGTTTTCCCCTCAGGTCTCAAAAGCCACGGTGCCTGGTACTAAAAGAGCTCACAAGGCAACTTATTCCCCCACCACAGTATCACATTCCTATTTTGCCCCTGATAACATGCTCTTATAGGAAGCTCTCAAATCATGAGTGTGAACATACCCTTAACCATCTGACAGCAAAAAAAACAAAACATTAAGACGACACATGAATGACATCTGAGGTTTTGTTTTAATTTCTTCCATGGACCCATTGTTTTTAATGGGCAAGTTTGATCTGTGATATGGATCAAGAAGCGAACACATCAAAAATATATAATTTTTTACATTTTATTTGTGGGGGGTGGGGGGGGGCACTTAATACGCAACTTTCACCACAAACATGCATGAAGCCTTCATCCATGACACTCATCTATGAAAGTGGTACTGCCAAGCTTGCTCAGCTATTCACGTAACTCCCATAGAAGTTAATGGAGAAAGCCATACAACTGCAGTCTGAATGTGGCTGCCAATCATCCTCGGGTGGCATGGGGGAGATCACTACGCCATAGTAAGGGCAATAACTCATACTTAACACAATACATAAAAAAAAGGTTTTATTTTACCGTACACTTTGGGTTTCATACAAAGTACAGACGCACCTCCAGGAGAACAGGTTATATACCATATTTTTCAGGATTATAAAACACGCTTTTCCTCTTAAAAATTTGGGAGGAAAGTGAGGGGTGCGTCTTATAATCTGAATGTAGCTTACCGGGGTGGTGGAGAGTGGTTGCAAGAGGCTGGGGGAATGCTGCAGCGGCTGCTGCGGGGGTCTGCAGTGACTGGTGCAGGGTCTGTGGGGGCCGCTGTGTGGTGCCTGCAGCCGCTGTGCGGTGTCTCCGGTGGCTGGACTGGCACTGCGGGTCGGGACGTGAGGATTTCAAATAATGCCGCCCGGAGTCGGTACCTGCGCAGATGGAGCTCTCGGCTCAGGCTCTCATATGCGCAGGCGCCACCTCCAGCCCACTGATCTCACTCCAGTGAACTTCAGCAAACTGGCGCCCAACGGTGGCGCTTGCGCAGATGACCTTTCGGCTTGCCATTGAGCCTAGAGCTCAATCTGCGCTGACTTTGGGCGCCATTTCTCTGAAGCTTTCACCGCCCACTGCTGCCCCAACACAGCACACAGAGTCTCCGCCGCAGCCCCAGCGCAGCCTAGTTTCTGGGACACCCACCGCCCCTGCCTCCTGTGAAGACTCCACCACCGCTACTGCCCCCTCCAGTAAGACACCACCGGATTACAAGATGGACCCCATTTTTTCCTATGATTTTGGGGTGCGTCTTATAATTCGGTGCATCTTAAAAACAAAAAATATGGTACTTCACATAGGAAGACCAGTCACAGAAATTATTCTATTTGACTATCTCATGGACTACTCACACAAGATCTACTCGGAGCAGCATTATTAGGGTACATGCCCACGATACGGAGACACTGCGTTCCCTCCTGTGGAGACGCGAGTGCTCTCCACAGGAGATTGGAACTGCCTGTGCCCACAGTCAGGGTTCGAGGCACTGTGGACTTTAGCTCTATTCTCCCCGCTGAGAACACTCACCATCTCCACAAGCATGCATTAAAGGGTACCTGTCAGGTCAAAAAAAAGCATTCTGACTTACAAGCAGCAGCCTGTGTGAGCTATTAACCCCTTCCTACCCATCCCTGTTAAATTGTGTAATATGAAAGTAATAAAATACGTTTTATTACTTACATATTCCCCATGTAAATAGCATAGGAAGGTCTCTAGCCCTATGGGCATCTCATCGCCTTGTGGGCGTGATACCATAGATTTACATGAGCGACATCAGTTTTGCAGCTTCAAAACCTCGCCTGCGCGCGCTTACCGTTCTCGTTGCCTTCTCATCCTGGTGCTTGCTTCTCGGCTTCTGACGCGCACTGCGCATGACAGGAACCGCAGGAGTCTTCTGAGCATGCGCAGCGCACGTAAGAAGCCGACACGCAAAACCAGGATGAGGCAGCGAGAATATAAGTGCACGCGCGACATTCTGAAGTAACGACGGTCACGTCGCTGAGGTAAATCCATAGTATCACGCCCACAGGAGCATGATATCATGGAAAGCATGTAGAAGCCCACAGGGCGATGAGACGCCCATGGGGCTAGAGACCCTGTCATTTACATAGGACATATGAAAGGAATAAAACGTTATTTTATTACTTTCATATTACAAAATATAACAAGAATGGGTAGGAAGGGGTTAATAGCTCACACAGGCTCCTGCTAGTAGGTCAGAACGCTTTTTTGACCTGACAGGTTCCCTTTAACATGCTGTGCCTCAGGAAGCCGCGCCGCAGGTCAGTTTACGATACGGAAAAGAAGCACAGTATCTCTATAAATCCCATCCACTGTACAACGCAGCAGTTTGGACGCAAACAAAACACGAGTCCAAAACGCTGTTATTCCTGATTGAGGGCATGTAGATACTAACAGGCAGCAATGCATTACACACATACACACAATATAAATTGCATAATGTATAGTAGAAAATACATCAATACCGTCCTGACCGATACCTAGTAGCTTTACCATTGTAGGCAAATGAGGCTTTATCTCAGGGGCGGACACATACTGAGGGATACCAGTCACAACCCTCCAGGACAAAGTCGGACAGGTTTTAGTATCCAGACAATAAGCATTTATATAGACAGCAACATTCAAGCTGGGATTCGTCCGGCACACCACCGTATAATGCCTGCATGGGAGAGGTGTATATATAACTGGCGTCAAACAGGTGGACAAGGGGAAACCCAATTTACAGAGATCTGTTGACAGGATCTGGCAGCAACGTCATTCACAAAGAACAATAGACAGCATGCTGGCACCTCACCCAGTGTGCCACCTCACTGATGGTGCCAGACTACAACAGTCACCTTTTCTGAGTAACAACACAGATCGATCGTATTCACAATATTTACATCCACAGTTGTTTATACCATGATGCCTAACCATAAACACAAGCAAACGTACAGGCCTCCTAGCATCCATGGTGTGTGGTACACCAGTCATCTCCATAGGGCATAGAACTGGATAGATCCTGCTCCGCACCATCGATCTGCATATTCTATCAAAACAAAGGCCATTAATCCCCTGCAGCCAGCAAGGGGTGACCAATAATCTCTCCTGCCAGATCTAACTGCGTGCGCCACACTGATGCCCTCCTGCCAGATCTAACTGCATGCGCCACACTGATGCCCTCCTGCCAGATCTCACTGCGTACCCCACACAGATGCCCTCCTGCCAGATTTCACTGCGTACCCCACACAGATGCCCTCCTGCCAGATTTCACTGCGTACCCCACACTGATGCCCTCCTGCCAGATCTCACTGCGTACCCCACACTGATGCCCTCCTGCCAGTTCTCACTGCGTGCGCCACACTGATGCCCTCCTGCCAGATCTCACTGCGTGCGCCACACTGATGCCCTCCTGCCAGATCTCACTGCGTGCGCCACACTGATGCCCTCCTGCCAGATCTCACTGCGTGCGCCACACTGATGCCCTCCTGCCAGATCTCACTGCGTGCGCCACACTGATGCCCTCCTGCCAGATCTCACTGCGTGCGCCACACTGATGCCCTCCTGCCAGATCTCACTGCGTACCCCACACTGATGCCCTCCTGCCAGATCTCACTGCGTGCCCCACACTGATGCCCTCCTGCCAGATCTCACTGCGTACCCCACACTGATGCCCTCCTGCCAGATCTCACTGCGTACCCCACACTGATGCCCTCCTGCCGGATCTCACTTCGTGCGCCAGACTGATGCCCTCCTGCCGGATCTCACTGCGTACCCCACACTGATGCCCTCCTGCCGGATCTCACTGCGTGCGCCACACTGATGCCCTCCTGCCAGATCTCACTGCCTGCGCCACACTGATGCCCTCCTGCCAGATCTCACTGTGTACCCCACACTGATGCCCTCCTGCTAGATCTCACTTCGTGCGCCAGACTGATGCCCTCCTGCCAGATCTCACTGCGTACCCCACACTGATGCCCTCCTGCCAGATCTCACTGCGTACCCCACACTGATGCCCTCCTGCCAGATCTCACTGCGTACCCCACACTGATGCCCTCCTGCCAGATCTAACTGCATGCGCCACACTGATGCCCTCCTGCCAGTTCTGTGTGCCCTAAAATGATACCCTACTGCCAGATCTCACTGTGTGCGCCAGCCTGATGCCAGATCTCACTGTGTGCACCACACTGATGCCCTCTTGCCACATATCAGTGTGTGTACCCTAGAATGATTCCCTCCTGCCAGATCTCAGTGTGTGTACCCTAGAATGATGCCCTCCTGCCAGATCTCACTGTGTGCGCCAGCCTGATGCCCTCCTGCCAGATCTCACTGCGTGCGCCACACTGATGCCCTCCTGCCAGATCTCACTGCGTACCCCACACTGATGCCCTCCTGCCAGATCTCACTGCGTGCGCCACACTGATGCCCTCCTGCCAGATCTCACTGCGTGCGCCACACTGATGCCCTCCTGCCAGATCTCACTGCGTGCGCCAGCCTGATGCCCTCCTGCCAGATCTCACTGCGTGCGCCAGCCTGATGCCCTCCTGCCAGATCTCACTGCGTGCACCAGCCTGATGCCCTCCTGCCAGATCTCACTGTGTGCACCAGCCTGATGCCCTCCTGCCAGATCTCACTGTGTGCACCAGCCTGATGCCCTCCTGCCAGATCTCACTGTGTGCACCAGCCTGATGCCCTCCTGCCAGATCTCACTGTGTGCACCAGCCTGATGCCCTCCTGCCAGATCTCACTGTGTGCACCAGCCTGATGCCCTCCTGCCAGATCTCACTGTGTGCACCAGCCTGATGCCCTCCTGCCAGATCTCACTGTGTGCACCAGCCTGATGCCCTCCTGCCAGATCTCACTGTGTGCACCACACTGATGCCCTCCTGCCAGACCTCACTGTGTGCACCAGCCTGATGCCCTCCTGCCAGACCTCACTGTGTGTACCCTAGATTGATGCCCTCCTGCCAGGTCTCACTGTGTGCACCAGACTGATGCCATCTGGGGGGCGCTGTGGACACTGGCAGGTGCCCATCACCATGCACAGGGTGTAATGATGCAGATCAGTACTAGGGCAGTCATTGGCACAAGTTGAGGGATGGCTGGCATATACTCACGGAGTTTCTTCCACATGGCATGGTGGCAGGCGATGAAGCCCTTGCGGATGGCAGCACACACTTCCTCCGGGTCGCGGGACATGAAGCCCTTCTGTCTCCTGATGAAGCCCCATAAGTGCTCCCTGGCGAAGTGAGCGGCTTCCCGGCCTCCGTGCCCATCAAAGACGGCGAAGAAGCCCACACACTGGCCGCTCCTGCCCGCCCGGGCTCCAGTCCGCTCTGCAGGGTCTTCGTCCTCTTCCTCTTCCCATGACAACTCGCCCTCTCCGGGCTCCGGCTCCACTAAGATCTGGGTGACGTCCTCCATGTACTTCCTGCCTCCTTGGTCCGAGGACACACTCACCCGCAGAGTGAAAGGACTCTCCATGTCCCCTGCTCAGCTGCCTGGACCCGGCTGTAGACGCCGTCTTCCTCCTTGACAGGATAGTTGTTGTTGGTTTTTTTTCCCAAGACCGCCCGCTTCCTTGAGCGGCTAATAAATCGGCTGTTTGCACCGCCCGCCCGCGCTTCTTATTGTTTATGTTCAACACTGTCCCGACCTGTCCTACAGCCGCTGTGACGTCACGATCCAATGGAACACTCAGCTGTGCTGCACGCACGGTCCTCTACCCGCCCCGGCGAACTACGCATGCGCGCTAACAGAAAGGAAGCCACTGGCAGCACAGAGGAGGCGGGGAGAAGCTGGGAGGTTCTCGAACTTTCTGAAAAGGCAGCGCACGTCCATCTTTGAATTTGGGCAATACACAGTGCGAGGCCGTAGTGTAATAGTGGCTGCTATCTGCATAGTAGGCTGAGGGCTTTCAGGACAAACCCCTACAAGGATACATGAATACCCTTCCTACCTTCACAACGTGAGGCGGACGTGTATTTAGGGGATGTCTTTTGGGATCAGCAGGGGCTCTTTCACTTTCCAACGTCAAATTAGCCTAAAGCGGCCAATGAAAACAGCTTAGGCTGGTTTCACACTACGTTTATTTAACATCCGTCCATAACGTTTTTTTAGCGGAAAAGCGGATCCAGTGCAAATGCGTTTTCACTTCAATGCATTTGCAATGGACTCGCGTTAACATGTGTTCACCTGCGGTTGCGTGCGTTATAGTAAGGATCCAGCGACTTGCAGTTTTTTAACATCTTTCAAAAACGCTACTTGTAGCGGTTTTGAGCTGCGTCCAAATACTGCAAGTCACCGGATCCTGACTAAACAGCACGCAAACGCAGGTGAACGCTGGCGTGCTGATAGACAGGATCCTGCTTGCTCTACTGAGCATGCCCAGAACCAGTCTCGCGTGATCTGTCTCTCTCCTCCTCCCTCCCTCACCCTCTCTCTCTCTATCTCTGTCTTTCCCCCTTCCTCCCCTCCCTCTCTCTCCCACCTGAGAGCTGCGGACACTCGTAACCAAGGTAAATATCGGGTAACCACTTCTCTTAGTTACCCGATGTTTACGTTGGTTACGCGTGCAGGCAGCCCTGCTCCTAGCAGCTGCAGACACTCGTAACCAAGATAAATATCGGGTATCCAAGCCTGATGTTTACCTTGGTTACCAGCGTCTGCAGCTGTCAGAAGCCGGCTCCCAGTCTAGTTCCCCTCACTCCCGATCACATGACTCCAATGCCCGCCCCTAAACATCCAGTGACAGGATCCTGCAAAATAACAGATGCGTTTGCATGCGTTTTTTGCTGTAAAAGCAGGATCCGCTTTTGCAGCAAAAAAACGTTCCTGACGCATGTTAAATAAACGTAGTGTGAAACCAGCCTTACACTTCTCTAGGAAAATGAAAGCTTTACTCTGGTTGCTACTGGCTATAAGGAAAGTGTCACTGTTGACCACCATACATTAGGCGTTTGTTGCCCTATTTGGCTGTCCCATACACAGGCGTTACTATTCGTCAGCTACTACTGTGTTGTCTACCATGTGCCGCCACCATACGTCTAATCATGGCGTTGTCAGGAATTCCTGCCGTGGTCACGGGCGTCCGATTACCAGACTTCTCCACCGGACTGTTTGCTCTGGGGCGCAAGGTTTGGGTTGCGCGACTATACACAATAGTACCTTGTGTGTTCTTTGTGGAACGCCGCACCTCTCGCGTGTTTTTTGGCCCTGGAAACATGAGACAATATGTCTAGAGATTGCCAGGCAATGCAGGATGCAGCTGTGCTTGGTGTAAGCCAGTGGTGGGCATGTGTGCACCATGGACATGACTGGGAGAGATGCATCACCTGGGTGTAATCTTTCGCATGCCATTTTAACCCAGTCCAATGCTGTTTATTATGTTCCATTGAGCAGTATGTGGCTTCTGGTTGCTTCTCAGCATTTGGTAACTGTTATTTCTGGTTCCTCGTCCCTGGCTATATCCCGGGTTTTCCCTTTGATATTTTTATTCAGTACTGTGCCGCTAGTTTTGGATTTACTTTTTACCTGACCCTGACATCGTTTGCGTAAGCAGAGGCCAGCTATCCAGTGACAGCAGACTGGGAAGGGCTCTATTAAAGCCGCCCTCCCTTCAGGACCTGGTGAAGAATACCCTGGCCATTAAGGACTTGCCTAGCAGTGGTGGTTTGTGCCAAATGCAGCTGTGACTGCGCTCTTGCTGGTCCGATGCGAGTCTAAACAGGATTGGTCTCTTCTTGTACATATGATGAGAGGTTGAAAAAGTTAGATTTGTTTAGCTTAGAAAAAAGACGTCTCAGAGGAGATCTCATTTATATGTATAAATACATGTGTGGTCAATATAAAGGACTGGCACATGACTTATTTCTTCCAAAGACAATACTAAGGACCAGGGGGCACTTGCTAAGGATAGAAGAAAGGCGATTCCGACAGCTAAATAGGAAAGGGTTTTTTTACAGTTAGAGCAGTCAGACTGCGGAATACCCTACTACAAGAGGTAGTAATAGCAGATACTAGAACAGCTTTTAACCTTCGTCCGGCCGAGTAGGTACAATTGTAACTATTCCGTTTTAAAATTGCAATACATTTTTTTTTCCAAAAGCCGTAGAGGGCTGAAATTTCGTGACATCGCTGCAGTTTTGGTCCAGAATATATTGGCCAAATTTCAATAAAATATCTCCACCCCCTTCCGAGATAAGGGGTCGCTGTTAACGTTGTAAAATTATGCAGCCTGACGAAGGTTAAAAAAGGGCTGGATGATTTCCTCAGTGCACACAACATTGTTGGTTATAAATTACTTGATGACAAAATGCATAATTGGTGGAGGAAGGTGGAACTAGATTGTCCTAGGTCTTTTTTCAACCTAAGTACAGTGGTGTTCATAAGTCCTGCATAGGCTTAAAGAAAACTATATATTTCATACTTCTGCATCTACAGTGAAACTGGTGGAACATATATGTTTTTGTAATCCCTCATTGTATGCCATACTCATTTTTGAATGTCCCAAGTGTATAAATTGTTATGATATGTGCATTTTTGATATTTTTTTACAGCATAACCATACCTACACCAGTACAGTGTGTAGAATGGTGAACAGGTTTCTAAGTTCATTAACTTCCAATGCAAGTTCACACAGACTAAAATTTTACTTTTTAAGATTTATTATTTTATATGTAATTCAGAGTCCTGAAAAGGGCTTTTTGAGTGCATCTTTACCTTCTAATACTTTATTGGCCAGCCTTTGCTCTTGAGCACCAACTTGCATATCTGTGGCATTGAGTGAATAAGCTTCTGCAGATGGTCACGAGTGATGATGTGGTTCCAGGCCTGTATCAGAGCCTCAATCAACTCTCTCTTGGTCCTTGGCTGTTTTTTAGATATCTCTATTGATACCTTGTGCCACAAATTTTCAACTGGGTTGAGGTCCGGGGACTGGGCTGGCCAGTCAATAGTAGCCACCTTGTTCTTTTTTTTTTCCATTCCGTTACTGTCTTAGCTCTGTGACAAGGAGCATTATCATCCTGGAAGATATAATCCCCTGAAAACAGGTGTTGAGCAGAAGGCAGCATTTTCTTATTAAGGATGTCCATGTATTTTTTGCATTAACCATACCCTCCACAATATGAAGCCTTCCAACACCATTGGCTGCCATACAGCCCCAGACCATTACTTTCATCGGATGTTTCACAGAGAAGCTCAAACACTCTGGCTTGTACTCTTCATGTGGAAACCTTCTCACATAAGACTTTCCATCATTTCCTAAAATGCAACAAGTGCTTTCATCACTAAATAGCACTTTTTCCCACTCCTCCTTCCTCCATTTTGAATATTTCAATGCCCACAGTTTTCGCCTTTGTCTTTGTATGGCTGTCATCAATGGCTTCTTTTGGGCCTTGCACCCTCTCAATCTTGCTTCCAAACATCTCATCCTAACAGTTGATGTTGCTAAATCAATATTGCACTTTTCTTGCCATTCTCGCAGAAGCTGAGGAGAGGTGAGCTTTCCATTGGCAAGGGATGTTCTTATCAGTACTCTATCCTCCCTTTTAGTTGACTTTCTGGGCCGACCAGATCTGGGCCTGTCCTGGGTAATTCCAAGCTTCTTATGTTTCTGCAAAATTCTTCCAACTGTCCTCTGATTACAGCCGACCTTCCTTGCGATCTGGGGGCCAGTATAACCCTCTTCATGTAGCACCACAACTCACACACGATCCTCCGCTGACAAAAATCTGAAGGCTCCCATCATAAAGCTCTACAGTATGATTCACTAGATAGACCTACAGATAAAACAAACAAACTAAGCAGCAGATGTGAGGCAATGTAATGGAATGTGATTGGCTGCCATATCAAGGTTATGATTGGTCACAAGAACCTCATCTGTGATTGGCTAATTTTGGATCTGAAGCTGTACAATATTTAGTTGTGCTTTCAATTCCCATATTGTTGCAATAATTTCAGGCAAAACTGCTTCAAAAGCTAAAAATATTACAGGGAGAGAATGCAAAATTGTTTTCTGAATAACACCATATATAATATGTCATAATAGCATCGAAGATATTCAACAGAAAACGTTTAAAACTTGAAAAATCAATTTTTCCTATGCAGGACTTATGAACACCACTGTAACTACAACATAATAAACAGCCTAAAAAATAAATAAATGGACCCGGTTAAGCAGCTTGCTGACCAAATGTTCCATGATCTGGCTAATACTATAGGTCAACATAGTTGCACCCTTTCTCACGGTGCTCCCACAGTGCAGCAGATTTCTGATCCCATTTCTATCATGGCGGGCACCGCTATAGAACCAAAGGTTCCCGTCCCTGATTTTTTTTTAGTTGGGGGAACATAAGCAATTTACTAATTTTGAGCATGGTTGTAAACTCTATTTCCAACTCTGTGAGGAAAAAACGGGTTGGGTTCATAATTTCTCTTCTTAGAGGGGACACGCCATTCATGGGCATATTCATTATCACCTGACTCAATCGTTCGTTGGTTAATGAATTTTCTGAGGCCACAGGACAAATTTATTATGAACCAGACCATGCAGCTTTAGCTGAGTCTAACCTCAGGGCTTTATACCAGGAAGACCTCACTATGGAGGATTTTTGCTCCCAATTTTGCAGATGGTCTGTATAAACTAGGTGGAATGATGCTTCTCCTCCGTAGTACCTTCCTGGCTGGTATTAATGATCAGGTTAAGGATTTGCTCTTCCATCACACTCCCCCTTGGTCTCATAAAGCCGCCATGACATTAGCAGTCCATCTTGACAGCACAAGACGAGAACGGTTTGGGCAGAAATTATCCTCTGAGCGGGACCTTCCCTCTGCATTCCTGGAGGTCGTTGGTGAACCCATGCAGATCAGCAGAGTGGGCACCTCGCTAAAGTTAAAATAACAAAGATGGAGGTAGCGGCAATGCCTTCTCTGCGGCTCCCTTCATCACTTTGTCTGTGAGTGTCCACAACTAGAGCCGGCGGAAAACAACCACACCTAGTCGGGCCATAGGGACTCCCTGTCTAGGTGTTCAGGTATCCCTAGAAAAGGAGAGAAAACAAAAATGCAATCAAACGCCCATTGATGAAATAGTTAAATTCTTTATTTAAGAAAGATGCAAGTGACAGTGTTTTACTCAGACAACATATAGGGGGCACATAGTCTAGCAAAAAGTGAAAAACAGCACAAAATTATAAGGTACCCCAATAAATAGCACCCAACCAAAATAAACACTACAATGAGTGAATCTGCATAGGGAAAAAGAATAGTGTCAAGAAGGAATAAGGACCAATAATGATTATACATTTGAAGGCAGAGTGGAAAAGCCTAAGGAGCTCATCTATGCCACCAAAATAGACACTATAATAAGTGAACATGCACTATATATATATATGAATAAAACAAGCTGTCACTTGCACCTTTTCTTAAATAAAGAATTTTCACTATTTCATCAATGGCCGTTTGATCACATTTTTGTTTTCTCTCCTGTTTATATTGAGCTAGCGATTAGTCCCAGGTCCTCACTGCCTGCATGTCACCAATTTGGTAAATTCAAAAAAGTTTATTTTTTTTCATTAATGTACACTCTGCACCCCATCTTGAAAGAAAAAAAAAAACAGAAATGTAGAATTTTTTACAAATTTTTTAAACAAAAAAAAAAACTGAACTATCACATGGTCATAAGTATTCAGACCCTTTGCTCAGACATTCATATTTAAGTCACATGCTGCCCATTTCCTTGTGATCCTCCTTGAGATGGTTCTACTCCTTCATTGGAGTCCCGCTGTGTTTAATTAAACAAATAGGACTTGATTTGGAAAGGCACACACCTGTCTATATTAGACCTCACAGTTCACAGTGCATGTCAGACTAAATGAGAATCATGAGGTCAAAGAACAGCCCAAGGAGCTCAGCGACAGAATTGTGACAAGGCACAGATCTGGCCAAGGTTACAAAAGAATTTCTAGAGTACTCAAGGTACCTAAGAGCACTATGGTCTCCATTTTCCTTAAATGTAAGACGTTTGGGACCACCAGAACTCTTCCTAGACCTGGCTGTCCAGCCAAACTGAGCAATCATGAGATAAAAGCCTTGGTGGGAGAGGTAAAGACGAATCCCAGGATCACTGTGGCTGAGCTCCAGAGATGCAGTAGGGAGATGGGAGAAAGTTGCATGAAATCAACTAGCACTGCAGCCCTCCACCAGTTGGGCCTTTATAGCAGAGTGGCCTGACAGAATCCTTTCCTCAGTGCAAGACATATGAAAACCCACATAGAGTTTGCAAAAAACCACATAAAGGACTCCCAGACTATGAGAAATAAGATTCTCTGATCTGATGAGACGAAGATCGAACTTTTTGGTGATAATTCTAAGCGGTATGTGTAGAGAAAACCAGGCACTGCTCATCACCTGCCCAATACAATCCCAACAGTGAAACGTGGTGACAGCATCATGCTATGGTGGGTGTTTTTCAGCTGCAGGGACAGGATGACTGGTTGCAATTGATGAAAAGATGAATGCAGCCAAATATAGCGCTATCCTAGAAGAAAACCTCTTCCGGAGTGTTCTGGATCTCAGACTTGGCTGAAGGTTCACCTTCCAACAAGACAATGACCCTAAATACACAGATAAAATAACAAAGGAGTGGCTTCAGAACAACTCTGTGACCATTCTTGACTGGCCCAAACAGAGCCCTGACCTAAACTCAATTGAGCATCATTGGGACCTGAAAATGGCTGTTCACCAACGTTCACCATGCAACCTGATGGAACTGAAGAGGATGTGCAAGGAAGAATGGCAGAAGATGCCCCAAATTCAGGTGTGAAAAACTTGCATCATATCCAAGAAGACTCATGGCAGTACTAGCAAAAAAGGGTGCTTCTACACAATACTGAGCAAAGGGTCTGTATACTTATGACCATGTGATATTTCAGTTTTTCTTGTTTACATTTTTTTGTACATGTCTGTTTTTTTCTGTCAAGATGGGGTGCAGAGTGTACATTAATGAGAAAAAAATGTAGCTATTTTGAATTTACCAAATGGCTGCAATGACACAAAGAGTGAAAAATTTAAAGGGGTCTGTATACTTTCCATACCCACTGTATAATTATTTACAATCATGCTATGGGTTTGGTTGTTCATTTTTATTAATTCCTAGAAAAAAAAGTTACTTATGCCAATTATTTATTTTTCTTATAAATATTTTGAGGGTTATGCTTTTGTGGATTATGGGGCTGAGATTAATTTTGGTAGCCAAGGATCTGGGGATTCCCCTAGACTCCTTAGTTGCTTCCATAAAGCCATCTTCCCTGGAAAATTCTCCTTTTACCAGAGTGTTGGGTTCCGTACTGTGGAAGCCATTGTCCCTCACCACAGGTTGTCTTCACAGGGAAGAGATATCCTTCTTCATCCTACAGGACCTCCTCGCTGCAGTTGTTTTAGGTCTCACATTGCTTTGTGCTCACAATCTAATTATTGATCGGGAGGGAGGGGATATTGCCAAGTGGTCTTCCAGGTGAAGGTCTTCCACTCACTCCCAGTTTCTTTAACCAATTTATTGGGGCAAGTTAGTTCACTAAGCTGGATTTCATGGGAGCCAAAAAAATAATGATAAAAAAAAACAACTCCCCAGAAAAAGCCATTAGCCAACAAGGGTCAAATAGCAAATTCACTCGCAGGATGCAGTAGGCCCCCTATGATAAGGGTGGAGGTAACACAGGTGAAGAATACCGATGAGACAACCATTCACAGCCTACCTTTTCATGGAGGGGGTGGTTGCTCTTATTAAACATGCAGGATGCAGCCGGGCCCTTTGGGCTATCTGTCCTGTGGGATACACTTATATAGTGCTGGGTAGTTCACCTGGTCAAATAGTATGTGCGTCATCATTGGGCTGTAAGCCAGACACTGCATTAGGGTATGTGCGCACGTTGCTTTTTACCTGCTTTTTACCTGCTTTTTTGCTGCTTTTTCTTCTGCGCTGTTTAATGCCAAAATGGATGTGTTCTTCTATTCAAGCAAAGTCTATGGGAATTTGGGTTTCTTGTTCACACTATGTTGTTCAAAATGCTGCCTTTTTGTGGCAGAACTTTGGTCAAAAACTCAGCTTTGCAGTGCAAAACCCAAATGGCAAAAACAATTGACATGTTGCTTCTTTGAAAAGCTGAGTTTTTGACCAAAGTTCTGCCTCAAAAAGGCAGCATTTTGAACAACATAGTGTGAACAAGAAACCCAAATTCCCATAGACTTTGCTTGAATAGAAGAACACATCCATTTTGGCATTAAACAGCGCAGAAGAAAAAGCAGCAAAAAAGCAGGTAAAAAGCAGGTAAAAAGCAACGTGCGCACATACCCTTACACATACTTGTGTGACTGGTGCCTTATGTAAACCTCATCTGTGAGTATGTTTAAGGGCTCTTCTCCACTTGCGTTTACAATTTGACAGCGACACTCGGCTACAAACGTGAGTCATGTGGTCTGCGTACGGTGTGTGTTTTTTTCCTCACATAGCATCTGTATGACATGCGAGCGTCATGCTGGTGCTATGTGAGTGTTTATGCATACCGCGTCAGACTGGCTACTGGAGGAATCTCCAGTAATACCAGGCCTGGCCTCGGTTACCTGCACTGAACCCTGGATCTGTCACCTGAGCTCCAGAAATCAGCCCGGTCTGTCTGCAACTGTGCTGAACTGAACAGCATTCGCCGGGGAATCAATCACTCGGTGTTCGCTGTTCAGGCTGCACTCTGGAGCTCAGGTGACAGCTCCGGAGTTCAGTGCATGTAACCGCGGCCAGGACTAGTATTACTGGCGATTCCTCCTGTAGCCAGTCTGACACGGTATGCAAGTGTCAAGGATCCGTGTGACATGCGTATGCCATCTGTATGACATGCGCATGAAACCTGGATTCTGATTTTTTTTCTCGCTCCCATAGGATTGCATGGGAGTGCGAGAGCTGAGACTCGGTGAAATCAGAGCACGAGACGTGCCGTAAAACATTTAGCAAGAGGACACGGCCTCATAGCTTAACACTGGTGCGAGTGCGATCCGATTTTCTATCTTATCGCACTCGCACCTAGAAATCGCAAGTGGAGAAGAGCCCTAATACTTGAAACCATCCTCTCCATGAAATGGTAGGCTTTAGTGGTTGTCTCAACGGTATTCTACACCTGTGTTTCTCCCACCCTTATCATAGGAGGCCTGGTGCATCCTACGAGTACATTTGCTATGTGACGCTTGTTAGCTAATTGCTTTTTCTGGGGAGTTGGGTTTTTTTTATCATTATTTATTTTTTTACCTCGGGAGCCTATAACCTTGTTCGTCTCAAAATGGGGGCAATGAATGGAAAACGACCCTCAATACCCCAAAAGGTCATTATGGGTATTGTGTCATGGCCTTTTGGCTTTGTAACACCTCAGTAGTGTTGCTGGTGTTGGTTACAAGAGAAAAAATTTTGGTACCGTGTTAGCCAGCCAATCGATCAATTGGTGTTGGTTAATGATGTTTTACGGGATTTCCTGGGTATTTGTCATTCGTTTACATTGATGATATCCTCATCTTTTCCAGAGACTGTGCAACACATAGGGCCCATTTGCACACATTTGTGAAAAAATAAGAGGATCATCACTTGTATGTCAAACTAGAGAAATTTGTATTTAAAGTGTAAGAGTTGGGGTTCCGGGGAGTTGTCCTCTCCCTAGGGGTTTTTGGATGGAACTGCAAAGGTAAAGCCAGCTTCACTGGACCCAGTCATGCAATCTCAAAGCTTTACAGTGTTTCCTGGGTTTTGCTATTACAAGAGGAGAATATATCAATGGGTTCTCCAAGGGTTCTTACTCATAAAGGTGCAGATGTCCCTAACTGTAATTTTACTGTGATCAAGGCAAACACCAAGAGATTACTTTTCAGGCAGGCATGGCATGGCAGGAAAGCCCTGTTCTTTACGAGATTTAATTTTTCTATTTCTTACCTCCCTGGGTCCAGGAGTATACAGGAGGATGCTCTCTCTCGGAGTCTTTGTACCATCCAGTCTGAGGTTTTGCTCCCATAACCAGCGAGCATGGGGGGCACATCTGGCTTGTGCTGATTTTTTTTAAATCAAAATTAGCCAAACGAGACTTGGTACATCCACTTACTTCTGAAATCTAGATTTTCATCCTAGGTTCCCATGCTTTGAAGTTGGGGGCACCATCTCAGGAAGGTCTTGGCGGAGGCTCTAGTATCGTCTCAGGAGAGCAGGGGAGACCATGAAGAGGCTGGCTGATAAATGCCAGCAGCAGGGACTCGAGTTCAGCATTGGGGTATAAGGTCTGGGTGTCGACTAAGAACCTTAATATTAAGGTGCCTGACCCCAAGTTGGCACCTAGGTTTATCAGACCTTTCCCATAATCAAATTCATCAATGCTGTGGCCTTTATGGTCAATCTTCCTGCCTCCATATTTCCAATGTGTTTCATAAAAGGTTGCTTAACCCCTTCCTGACCTTTGACGTACCCCGTAGGTCATGGTCGGATAGGACTTCCTCACCCATGATGTGCATGGCACCCCATGGTGATCGCGGGTGCACAGGAGCTGACGGCTGAGCCCCAGTTCTCAGTCAGGGATGGTCCCCGTGCCGACCCTGGCTGTTTAGCCCCCTAAATGCAATGATTGATATCAATCGCAGCATTTAAGATAATGGGAAAGAGATCACACTCCCTTTCCCCTCCAATTGGTGCTCCCACGATGTAATCATGAGAGATTGCTCGTCGCTATGGTGACTCGAGATCGTCATGGCTACCTTCGGGTCACCCAGCTACTGGAAGCCTCTGGAATTGTGCCAGGAGCATAATCCCTGAAGCTTCTGAAAGTGCATCTCTAACAGCTGCACTGTACTACAATGATCGAAGATTGCAATACAGTGCAGCTGCGATCAGAGCAGCAAATGTTAATGTTCCATATAGGGACTAAGTAAAAACAAATTAAAAAGTAATATACAAAAAATAAATTATTCCAGTAAATATGTTTATTAATGTAAAAAAACCAAAATAAACAAATGTGTACATTTTTTGTATTGCCACATCTGTAACAACCCAGTATATAAAACTGTCATACTAGTTAACCCCTTCACACTGTAAAAAAAGTAACAAAAACAGTTTTTTCATCATATAGTTTACAAAACAAGTGAAATAAAATGCGATCAAAAAGTCATATAAAAATGATACAGGTGAAAACGTCATCTTATCTGCCATACAGCTCAGTCAGCGGAAAAAAATAAAAAAAGGCTATAGCTCTCAGAATACAGCAATGCAAAAACTATTTTTTTATTTTCTATAAAATAGTTTTTATGGTGTAAAAGTGGCAAAACATTAAAGAAAAGAAGAAGAAAACTATACAATTGTGGTATCGTTGCAATCGTACTACCCCAAAGAATAAAGCTATCTTATCACTTTTACGACACGGTGAATGGCATAAAAAAAAAACAACTAACAAGCAATTTCTGAATTGCTGTTTCTTCTTTATTATGCCTCACAAAAAGCGGAATAGAAAGTGATCAAAACATAATGGTACCAATAAAACTCCAACTCAACCCAGAGAAAAACAAGCCCTCATATAACCATCAGCAGAAAAAAAAAACATCAAAATTCGATGATGCAAAAAACCTATATTTTGTAAAGAAGCATTTTTTTTTAGCATGACAGTAGTCAAACCTAAAAAACCTATATAAATCTGATATCATTGTAATCGTACTGACCTCTGGAAGGAAGCCACCTAATCTCTTATACCACAAGGTGAAAAGCATAAAACATAAATAAATAAAACCAATTCTTCAACTGCTATTGATTTTGTCCATTCTGCCTCCCAAAGATCGCAGTACGGCATGGCTCTTAGTTATCCTGCGCTCTACGCTGAACTCTTACACTGGGGATTACATGCAAATCTCTGAAACCTGATTCAGACAAAACTCCTTACAGAAAATTCACTGTAAAGAGGCACAGGGAGTCACTTTGCACTCCTGTCTGTCCTATGGTCCAGCGGTGTCCATCTTTTTAGGCTTCCTTTGAGGCATGCACAAAAATGCAGTCAACAGTTTTATTCACCTTTGAAAAGACGGACACCTCTGTACAGAGGCCAAACGGAGTCCGGAGTAACTCTGCTGCCTCATTAGCGAATGGATGCGTCAGGGGTTTTATCATGGGGTGTGAAGAGATGACCAGGGTTCCTAAACTGGCCCTCAGGCTAGGGGGCCCTAGATCTCCCTGATCCCAGAGATATGTCTGATGATAACGACTATGTCTGGGCCGCCTTCCTTGCCCTGCTCCTGTACAGCCCTGATCTAATACCCCATTTCCCTCACCCCAGAGGAGGGCTGGAACAGGAGTGGTAGAACCCACGGAAAAGGACAAACATAGGAAACCAAAACTAGATTACACAGCATGCTCACACAGAGGTATTAAACAACAAAGCGATAAAAAGCAAAATAAGACCAGGGAGGAAAAAGCGAGACAACAAGAGAACTCCAGGCACAAAGCAATACAATCACCAACAGGACTGGGATACAACAGCACACGGACCTGTGTAGTTAAAGCTATAGCATGGGAACCCAAGCTCTTCCATCTTTAAAAAGGCGGGAAGTGACTTTGATAGGTCTCCCACAACATGCGATCCAAGAGATAACAAGCAGGAGTATGGTAGGAAGATGGAAAATCAAAGATGTGTGATGTCTGTAGCGGTATGTTTCTACTACAGACATCACACTGGTATGTTGACACATACCAGAAGAAGCTCTCTGGCAATTGCATAAGCAAAATTGTCAGTGAAGAGCAATTATCCTTTCTTGCAGACCTGTGATCAGAGAGGAGGTGCAGGCGATAGTTTCCAGTTTAGTCCTCTCACAAGTTCCTCATGCAAGCTACCGGCACAAGAGCCCTAGATGGGAAATGGAGCAAAGTTCGGAGGAGGATCAGTCTCTACTCAGACGTTGAAGTGGAAAAAGAGGCAAGTCCCACCAGAGGAAGGAAAGAAATTTCTTCATTTTGTCAGAAGATATGGGCGAATTGTTGAGAGCATCTTATTTACCATTGGTCAAATTTGCTTTATATAATCGTAACCTGGAGTCTACTGGCAAGTCACCATTCTCTGGTGCATACAGTTTTCATCCTCCATTAGTTACCTTTAGTGGTAGGGGTGCTTCGGGAGTTCCTGAGTAGGAGCGTTTCACCTCATCGCTCTCTTCAGTATGGGAAGTGGTTCATAGTAATTTGAAGCTCATGGGAGACAGATACAAACTTATGGCTGACAAAAAACGCTTGCCTGGTTTGGACCTAAGTGTGGTTGTCTACCAGTAACATAAAGTTGAAAATTCCTTCCTGGAAGCTGGGTCCTAGGTTTATTGGTCCCTATAAAATAACCGCCATCATTAACTCAGTAGCATTTCATCTAGGGTTACCTTAGATTCTTAGGATCCACAATGTTTTCCACAGGGCACTGCTCAAAAACTATGTGGAATCTATGGAGTCAACCCCCTCGTCGCTGGCCCCAATCATGGTTGATGGTAATTTGGAGTTTAAAATAGCTAAAATTGTTGACTCTTGTTTTCTACGCCGTTCCCTTCAAATCAAAATCAAATCTTTATTTTTATATAGCGCTAACATATTCCGCAGCGCTTTACATACATCAGGAACACTGTCCCCATTGGGGCTCACAATCTAAAGTCTCTCTCTGTATGTCTTTGAAGTGTGGGAGGAAACTGGAGAACCCAGAGGAAACCCACACAAACACGGGGAGAACATACAAACTCCTTGCAGATGTTGTCCGTGGTGTGATTTGAACCCAGGACCCCAGCGCTGCAAGTCTGCAGTGCTAACCACTGAGCCATCGTGCCGCCCATTCCCTTCAATACTTGATGCACTGGAAGGGTTATGGACCAGAGGAAAGGATGTGGGTCCCAGCATTGGATGTGAATGCTACAAGATTGGTTCATTCATTTCATGCTTCCCATCCAGATAGGCCTGGTTCTGAGTGTCCAGAACCTACTTGTAGACGGGGAGGTACGGTCATGGGTGACAGATAGTTATGTGGTTTCTGGCCATAAAAGGTCACAGCATTTGGCTGGGCAAAATGTTCCCTGACTTTCCATTGGTCCTGCTGTCAGTATTCATTGAATAGGTAGCTTTTATTTGGGATTTTCATCTCTCCCCCTTATGGGACCCAGCAGAGGCTCGCCTTCCACCCAGCTGCTGATCATCAGTATTCTCTTGGTGCTTAAATACTCCTTTCTTCCTTGGGCTCGTGCTGGTGATATTATTCAGTTAATACAAGCCTTGGTTGTAAGCAGGTGGCTTGTACTCCTCTGTGGTATTGTTCCTTAAAACTTTGCTGAACGTCTACCTGTGTCATCTGTAGATAAGTAGTTCATGCATTTTTCCCCTGTGTGTACTCCTTGTGTCTTCCATAGTGTTTAGTGGGGTTGACAAAGAGCTCATCCCTTCCATTCCTTATTTAGGGCCCAGCACTAGGATACATAGCATCAATTATCCGGCTCAGAGCATAGGTGAGGGTGATGAGGGTCCCCAGGGACCAGCGGTAGGTTTGGTCAGGGGTCACCATCTTCCCATTCCCTAGACAGAGGGTTTCCCTTCCCTTTCACTGTTCGCTTAGTACTTCCCCGGACCTAGCGTGACAGAAAGAGAGGAGAGTCAGCACTTCCTTTAAAATCGTGTGTTCACTCTTTAGTGACAAAAATATCCATTAAAAACAATGTGCATCCATTAAAAATGTATAGTGTCTCATGTTTCTGGCTGCAAGCCCTTAGTCATAGAGTACGTACTTTTCATGGATGGACATCATTTTGAATGGATATTTTTGTCACTAAGAGTGAACGCATGATTTTAGTGCTGATCCTCCTCTCTTTTTTTTGTGCTAATTGACCGGGTCAAATGGTTTGGGTTTTTTTCACCTACCTAACAAGATCCTGATATGTACAACAGCACGTTGAGGCATTTTCCACATATTTTCTTTTTAATCTGTCTAAAAAAATACTGTAGCCTTCAAAATACAGTGATGTAAAAAACCTTTAAATTGTAAAAAAGCGTTGTTAGTGTAATAGTAGCTAAAACAAAAAAAACTATATAAATTTGGTAACGCTGTAATCGTTAGACCTAAGAAATAAAGCCACCCTATCACTTATACAGTGGAACCTTGCTTAACGAGAACAATCTGTTCTGGGACTGTGGTTGTTAATCAAGGTACTCGTTCAGGAGAGCAAGGTTTCCCATAGGAAATCATTGCAATGCTGACGATCCGTTCCACAACTTCTAAAATGTCCCATCCTGGTCCCCTATTCTATCATTCCACACATGCACAAACACACACAAACACAAACTCACACAAACACACATGCACACACACATATTATATGCTCACCTTACCTTCCGTTCCATCGCCGGTCTGCTGGGACTTGCTGTTCTCTGGTACGGGGCCGGGCTGTGTAACGCGTTACCATAACGACGAGGCAGTAAGTTCCCGGCCAGAGCGCTGACGTCAAAGGCAGAGCCACTTGCCTCTGATTGGCCAGCGCTCTGCCTTTCATTAGCGGTGACAGGAAGTTCCTCCCTCGTCGCTATGGATGCAGAAACACAGCGTGGACTGGAGCGCAGCGGCGAACTACAGCACCCAGGAGGCCGGCGATGAAATGAAAGGTAAACATATGTTATATGCTCACCTTACCTTCCGTTCCATCGCAGGCCTCCTGGGTCTTGTAGTTCGCCGCGAGGACGTCGTGATGTACCCGTGAACTACAAGAACCATGAGGCCGGCGGTGGAACGGAAGGTAAGGTGAGCATAATACTGTATGTGTGTGCGTGCATGTGTGTTTGTGTGTGTTTGTGCGTACATGTGTGTGTTTGTGTGGACTGCAAGTGCGGGTCAGATTGTGGTGGATGCACGAAATCGGAAGTGTGTGCGGTGAGAATTTCGCTTGTCCAGCAAAGCTTTCTCGTAAAGCTGGTTACAAACTTACAGAAAGCTTTGCTTGTTAAGTGAAATTCTCGTTAAGAGGGTTACTCGTTATGCGAGGTACCACTGTATCTGTTATGCCCACACCGACATCCTCACACTGTCCTGCCCCCCTCTCCCAGCGAGGACGTCAGTATTCTTTCCTGTCTAGAAGTCCTGCGGTGGTCCCGTCTACATCCCATGCTGCTGTCTCCCAGAGCATCTGTGCACCTTGCAAGCCTCCAGCCTCTGCCCGTAGGGTGTGCATGCGGCCACACCCCCTTTTTTAAAAGGCCAGCATCCTCCTAACCCGGAAGTGCCTGCCAGGTCAGCTGGGAGGTTGCAGGTAGTTTAGGCACGTCTGCCCTATGGGAGGTGCCTGGGCAATGTGTTACTTTAGTTGCTAGTTCTCAGGTCCTCAGTGCTGCCTCTGTTACTGAGTAAGTATATTGCTGTTGCTGACTGAATCTCTGTTACAATGTCTTCCTATCTACAGCGCTGCTGCTACCATCCACTCCGGCTGTCTCCTACTATACCAGCTGCCGCAAGTATTCACGCCCACCGCTGCTGCCAAGATCCATCCCGGATGGATCCACCCCTCTGCCTACTGCTGCTGCCGTTTCCACCAGAGACTGTACTGTGTCCATGGTGCCAGCTGCCGTGGTACTACAGATTCCCTGGGGCTGCCCTCTGCCGGCTGCTTACCAGCGTGTGTACCTGCTTCCACTGTCGGACGCAATAGTGGAGACTCAGCGGCCTGTCAGTTCGCTCCCTCATGCAAGTCAACGGTACTTTCAGTCCAGTAGACCCACTAAACAGTGCTCGCTCTACAAGCATAACAATACCACAAGGTGAATGGTGTAAAAGATAAATAAATAAAGCTAATTCTTCAATTGCTGTTGATTTGTTCATTCTGCTTCTTAGGCCCGTTTCACACGTCAGTGAAAAACACTGACGTTTTTCACTGGCGTGTAAAACACGCACATGTCCCTGCGTGTGCCGTGAATCACGGCACACGTGGGTTCTCTAAGTGCAATCCGGGCTCCGTTCTCCGTGGCCCGTGATTGCACTTAGTAATCAACTGACCTGCGCCCGCTCCCGCTCTCCATGGTGCTGATCGCTCCCGCGGTGCAGCATCCGGCCGGCGCTGACCCCCGCAGCAGCTGCTTCCGGGTCGGCTGTGTCGCGCATCATGAATATGCGCGACAATAATGAGCCGGCTCAGAAGCAGCAAGCTGCACGGGCTGCAGAGGACATCGCTGGACGCCGGGTGAGTTAAAATTGTTTTTTATTTTAAAAGCACGTTTTTTTCTGGCACGTGTTTCACAGACCACACCACTGTGTGGTCCGTGGCACATCAGTGATGCCAGAAAAAAATGAACATGTCTCCGTGCGGCAATCACGCACACGCGGGTACGCCGCACGGAGACACGTGCAGTGAAAAATCACTGACGTGTGAGCAGACCCATTCATTATAATGGGTCTGCGAATGTCAGTGATTCTGGTACGTTTAAAAAAAAAGCACAAACGTACCAGAATCACTGACGTGTGAAAGAGGCCTTAAAGATCGCAGTAAGGTGCAGCTCATGTTTATCTTAACTCCTGCGATTACAAGTAAATCTTTGAAAAATGTGATTCAGACAAAATTCCCAACTGAAAATTCACTGTATTGAGGCAGATGGAGTCACTTTGACCTCACGTCTGGCGTGTGGTTCTGCTCTGCTGTTTCCATTTTTTCACATGTCTTTTTAGGCATGCACAAAAGTGCGGTCAGCAATAGTTTTGTGCACCTTTGAAAAGACATCACTGATTAGAGGCCGAATGGAGTGCGCTCTGCTGCCTCATTAGTGAATGGATCCATCGTGGGTTTCACCTGAACCATGTATTTTTCACGACAGTCTCCTGTCCTGAGGACACTTGTGACAGGTTTTTTATTTGATATCAGCAATATATTTTATTCACAGCACTTATTTGTGGGAATCTTGCTTATAGCAATGGGAGATACATGTCCAAACCAAGGGATCCTTTTGGAAACATGAACCAGCAATCAATATAGAAAACACAGCATCTTCCAGGGTGATTTGGTGGAAAAAAAAATGGTTTTATTCCATGTGCAACACGTTGAGACTAATACAACGGTTTGGGATTGAACTATCACATTACCTTGTGAGACTTTGATGAAATACATTTTCCTTCTTTTAGTGCAGCAAGTGTTAAGGACTCTTGCTGGTAGTTTCTTGTTAGTTTATCTCAGTTGCAACCGGTTTGTGATGACTCCCATTCCCTCTAAATAGTCACATGTCCCTTGACATGATGCCTGTTATAGAAATCATTCTGAATTGACAATATTTCAAACCGGAAGCATTTGGAAGCTGGTGGAGCCGTGTTGCCTGCAGCCCTGGTGTTTGACTGCAGCAGTGAAGTTTGTTGTATATTATTTTTGCGTATCTTGCCCTTTTTATCCTCCTTCCCCTGTGTGTTATTAATGCAGTGGTGTAGTCTAGTACACTCACTGGCCTTAGCACTAGCCAGGGTGACTGTAGGGACAGCTAAGGACTAGGCACGTGACAACGGCTGGGGGAAGGACCCACTTAGTAACGTTAAGGAGCTCAGGGTATAGACACAGGTTAGTGTCATGTGGTGACCCTACTCCCCACTACTTACCATAAGGCACTTCTTACCCTTTTTCCGTCATACACCTGACATTCTCTAGTGCGTGCATGACATCATAACCGGCCTCCAACATTTTTTCCTGAATCATTATGAGCTGCAGCTCTTGCACACCTGATGCAGACTATCACACAAAGTGATGGATCCATGGTCTCAGATTGTGCAGCAGGTGCAACAAATTGCGGGTCTCCTAGTCTCCTAGTCTCAGTTGACACCCAGTTTCAGCCAGAACCCAAGATTGCCCTCCCGGACAGGATTTCTATGGGAGGGATAAATTCATGCTGTTTAGGGAGGCTTGTAAGTTATACAGTGTGTCCACCCATATCCTGTCCACTGCCATTAACTTGAGAAGGGCGGCAGCTATAGGCATAAAAGTGGTGTCTAGGTATAGTAAAATAGCCATGCGCTATACAATGAAACCACCTATAGTGCCACCTGGTGGAAAACAACGGAGTTAGCATTTTTATCTCAAAAATGGAACGAGATAGAGGAAAAAGTGAATTACAAAGTTGTAGGGCATCATCAATTCAATATGAATCGACACCTTGCATACAGAAATGCTATGATATGAAACCCATGACCCCCCCCCCAAAAAAAAACATTCAATGCTGGTCACGCATATGGCGCTCATTTAACTTTGATGCTCAAAGTGGCCACCGTCAGCTGCAATGCACATCTGGACTCTGGACAGCATACTGTATCTTGCTGCATGTTGTGCAATATGGTAGGTGACACGTTTGCACAAGCATCTGTGATACGGCGTCGTAGGTCCTGCAATGTAGGTGGAGGGGTCGCATACACCTGCTGTTTGATGTGACGTCACAGAAAGAAGTCCAATGGGGTCAGGTCAGGTGAGCGTGGAAGCCACTCCACGCAGCCACCATACCCAATGACTTGTAGGAAGGTCTCCATGAGGTATCGCTTCACCTCCGCAGCCTTGTGAGTTTTACACGTTCTAATCATAGCATTTCTGTATGCAAGGTGTCAATTTGTACTGAATTGATGATGCCCTACAACTTTGTAATTCACTTTTTTCTCTCTCGTTCCATTTTTTAGATAAAAATGCTAACTCCATCGTTTTCCACCAGGTGGCGCTATAGGTGGTTTCATTGTGTAGCGCATGGATACTTTACTATACCTAGACACCACTTCTATGCCTATAGCTGCTGCCGTTCTCAAGTTAATGGCGGTGGACAGGATATGGGTGGACACACCGTATATCAAGCTAAACCCTTGTTCCTCAGAGAGTGAGGAACAGTGAATGGGCATTGTAGTTTCTCTTCTTCAGGGAGATCTCCAGTCTTGGGCCTTCTCTCAGCCAACCAACTCACATTCGTTGTGGTTGTTGGACAAGTTTTTTGCGGCTTTTACCCTAGTTTATGACAACCCTGATTGCGTCTCCATGACAGAGTATAAACGCTGTAAGCTAAAGCACGAGAGCGGCGAACGGAGGAGTATTGCCCTGAGTTCCATAAATGGGCCACTGAAACCCAGTGGAATGATTTTGTCCTTAGGAGTTATTCTTGGCAGGGCCTGTCAGGTAGGTTCAGAGACACTATGGCTCAGTATATTACTCCAGAGTTGTTAGAGGTTGCCATGGCCCTTGCTATAAAGGTAGATAGATGCCTCAGGGAGATATCTACAGTGACCCCACACCCTGTTGTTCTCCCTAGGGTGGAGGTTCCACAGGTGCATTTTGATGAAATCATGCAGTTGGGAGCTGCCTCACCTTATACTAGGTTGCTTACTGTTCACCTTGGGATGGGGACATGTTTCTACTGGGGTCTTCAGGGTCATTATTTTGGGGTTTGTCCATCAGTACCCAAGCAAGTTACATCTTTTATAAAGCCTCATCACCCTGGTCATATGGCGGAAGGCAACCTGGGTGTGTATATTTGCTCCATTTTTAAGTCTCAATTCACTCTATCTGCTGATGTGGTTATTAGTGCAAAACCTAAGACTATTTCTGTTCTTGTGAACCATGGAACAGGAGCCAACACGGTGGATTATTGTTTTCCTTAGTCCCATGATCTTACTTGTAGTGCACTAGCGAGATCCACTCCCATACTTTCCATCGATTCTGCTCCTCTCGGCCAGAGAAATGTTTCCCAAGTCGTGCCTAATGTGAACTTGTACATATGGACTCTTCAGAAAGCGCTCCTGTCCTGCTACATCTTGGAGGGTGGTCTACTCATTCCCATTGTTTTGGATCTTCCCAGGTTGATGAAACACAATCCTGTGATTGATTGGCGGTTTTGAGAAGTTATCAGCTGGAGCAGTTTTTCAAAAATAACTATGTACACCTATCTCTACAGTCCTTATCAAATCTACACCCTTTTCCCCCATCGACGTAGCGAAGGTGCTTTCATAAAGAAGGGGCAATATTCTAATATCAGGTTAAACCAATTTACGCCAACCAGTGGTATATATAGTGTGTCCCAATAGACCATCACTATTAGTGTATGGTTAACCCCATATACATCAGGGTCGGCTAATATAAATAATGAATGAAACACGATTCACAGAAGAAATAGCCACAACAACAATAAAAATTACATTTTTTATTAATCAATTATTAAAAGAAAAAGTATAAAATACAACAAGGAAAATTACAACAAAAAGGAGATGGGTCCGGCACAGCGATATAGCATTAAATAATCATAAAGCACCAAAATACATCATGAAATAAATTATTTAAGGTGCAACAAATATGTAAACTGCAGGATGATAGTTTCAGGTAAAAAAAAATGTAAATAAATTGGGATAGTTGGCAGCTACATACAGTTAGGTCCAGAAATATTTGGACAGTGACACAATTTTCGCGAGTTGGGCTCTGCATGCCACCACATTGGATTTGAAATGAAACCTCTACAACAGAATTCAAGTGCTGATTGTAACGTTTAATTTGAAGGTTTGAACAAAAATATCTGATAGAAATTGTAGGAATTGTACACATTTCTTTACAAACACTCCACATTTTAGGAGGTCAAAAGTAATTGGACAAATAAACCAAACCCAAAAAAAAAATTTTATTTTCAATATTTTGTTGCGAATCCTTTGGAGGCAATCACTGCCTTAAGTCTGGAACCCATGGACATCACCAAACGCTGGGTTTCCTCCTTCTTAATGCTTTGCCAGGCCTTTACAGCCGCAGCCTTCAGGTCTTGCTTGTTTGTGGGTCTTTCCGTCTTAAGTCTGGATTTGAGCAAGTGAAATGCATGCTCAATTGGGTTAAGATCTGGTGATTGACTTGGCCATTGCAGAATGTTCCACTTTTTTGCACTCATGAACTCCTGGGTAGCTTTGGCTGTATGCTTGGGGTCATTGTCCATCTGTACTACGAAGCGCCGTCCGATCAACTTTGCGGCATTTGGCTGAATCTGGGCTGAAAGTATATCCTGGTACACTTCAGAATTCAGCCGGCTACTCTTGTCTGCTGTTATGTCATCAATAAACACAAGTGACCCAGTGCCATTGAAAACCATGCATGCCCATGCCATCACGTTGCCTCCACCATGTTTTACAGAGGATGTGGTGTGCCCTGGATCATGTGCCATTCCCTTTCTTCTCCAAACTTTTTTCTTCCCATCATTCTGGTACAGGTTGATCTTGGTCTCATCTGTCCATAGAATACTTTTCCAGAACTGAGCTGGCTTCATGAGGTGTTTTTCAGCAAATTTAACTCTGGCCTGTCTATTTTTGGAATTGATGAATGGTTTGCATCTAGATGTGAACCCTTTGTATTTACTTTCATGGAGTCTTCTCTTTACTGTTGACTTAGAGACAGATACACCTACTTCACTGAGAGTGTTCTGGACTTCAGTTGATGTTGTGAACGGGTTCTTCTTCACCAAAGAAAGTATGCGGCGATCATCCACCACTGTTGTCATCCGTGGACGCCCAGGCCTTTTTGAGTTCCCAAGCTCACCAGTCAATTCCTTTTTTCTCAGAATGTACCCGACTGTTGATTTTGCTACTCCAAGCATGTCTGCTATCTCTCTGATGGATTTTTTCTTTTTTTTCCAGCCTCAGGATGTTCTGCTTCACCTCAATTGAGAGTTCCTTAGACCGCATGCTGTCTGGTCACAGCAACAGCTTCCAAATGCAAAACCACACACCTGTAATCAACCCCAGACCTTTTAACTACTTCATTGATTACAGGTTAACGAGGGAGACGCCTTCAGAGTTAATTGCAGCCCTTAGAGTCCCTTGTCCAATTACTTTTGGTCCCTTGAAAAAGAGGAGGCTATGCATTACAGAGCTATGATTCCTAAACCCTTTCTCCGATTTGGATGTGAAAACTCTCATATTGCAGCTGGGAGTGTGCACTTTCAGCCCATATTATATATATATAATTGTATTTCTGAACATGTTTTTGTAAACAGCTAAAATAACAAAACTTGTGTCACTGTCCAAATATTTCTGGACCTAACTGTATAAATATAAAGTGCAAGTAGTGTAATAAATATATCCACAAGGATATTAATATATTATTTTAACAGCTATACAGTGTGCACCCATTGTGCAAATAACCATTAACCCCTTCAGCCCCCGGGCACTTTCCGTTTTTGCATTTTTGTTTTTTGCTCCCCTTCTTCCGAGAGCCGTAAATTTTTTATTTTTCCGTCAATCTTGCCATATGAGGGCTTGTTTTTTGCGGGACAAGTTGTACTTTTAAATGAAACCATAAGTTTTACCATTTAGTGTACTGGAAAACAGCAAAAAAATTCCAAGTGTGAAAAAACTGCAAAAAAAGTGTGATCACACAATAGTTTTTGGGATATTCTATTCACTGTGTTCATTATGTGGTAAAACTGATGTGTCATTGTGATACCTGAGGTCGGTTCGAGTTTGTAGACATCAAACATATATAGATTTACTTGTATTTAAGGGGGTTAAAAAAAATCACAAGTTTGTCCAATAAAAGTGGCACATGTTTTACGCCATATTCTGAAACCCGTAGTATTCTCATTTTTTGGGATCTATGGCTCAGTGATGGCTTATTTTTTGCGTCTCGATCTGACGTTTCTAATGGTAAAATTTTTGCGCAGATGCTACGTTTTGATCGCCTGTTATTGCATTTTGCGCAAAACTTGCGGCAACCAAAAAACTTAATTTTGGTGTTTGGAATTTTTTTGCCGCTACGCCGTTTACTGATCAGATTAATTGATTTTATATTTTGACAGATCGGGCGTTTCTGAACGCGGCGATACCAAATATGTGTATATTTTTTATTTTTTTAACCCTTTAATTTTCAATGGGGGTGATTTGAAATTTTAGGTTTTTTTTTTTTTTTTTTTTATTTTTCTAAACTTGTTTTTTACTTTTTTTTTTTAAATTATTTTACTAGTTCCCCTAGGGGGCTATAACGATCAGCAATCCAGCTACAGAGCTGAGAACTGCAGATACGGTGCTTTACTTTCAATGCCGGCTGTATTCCGGCATTGAGAGGAAGTGAGTCATGTTAGCTACAGGCATCATCACATGATCCTGTGCTACCATGGCAACCACCGAAAGTCACATGATCGCTCACGTGACTTCAGGTGGGGGCGGCGGTAAGTGAAAATCATGGCCGCGCGCATATACATCTCACTACCAGACTTTGGCAGCGAGATGTAAGGGGTTAAATGTTCCGGGTGGAATGCGATTCCACTCGGAACATGCAGGCACACATGTCAGCTGTTAAAAACAGCTGATATGTGCACGGATCGCCGCATCCTGCCAGCGGCAGGGGGCGGGGCTTAATCTCACACGCTCCATGACGGATAGATCCGTCAAAGGTCGTGAAGGGGTTAAAGATGATTACCTGAGGCTATAGTAATGTCAGCTGTGTCGGCACCAGCTCCAAACAATACGCACGTGGCAATATCAATACCAATCAGAGACCAGCAGTTGACGGTATATGACAGCTGCTGGTCTCTGATTGGCCGGAGGATGCCATTGGTAGACTTCTGTAGAAAGCTTGTCTCTGCACAGCGCCACAAACCATTCAAGTGAAGTAAAGTTCTCTTGGCAGCCTGCAAGCCACAAGAAGCAGCCTCAGAGGCTTAATGCGGCCCACGGGCTGTGTGTTTGAGACCCCTTGGGGGAGTATCAGAATCTATAGAGTGAACAGCGTGTGATGCTGCCATGACAATCAACAGAAATCAGTGTTATAGTTTTATAATCAGCAAAATTGTTTTTAGGGTCATGCCATTCATGGAAGGATTTTCATGTTTGGTAGCTCAATCTCTCTGTAGGATTTGAAAGGGTCCTAGAATTCCATCAGTTTTACCCTGAGACCAAATGGCGCATAAAACATAGTAGGATCAAATTACTCAGTATATCCGTAGAGAAATATATTAGAGGGTATAACTTAAAAAAAAACATGTGGGTTTTTCTGTTGTTCTTGTGCCACATAGGCTCTGCAAATATGACACTCTATTCCAAACAGGCAAATTTGCATTCCAAAATTCAAATATTGTTCCTTCCCTTCCGAGACCTGCTGTTTGTGCAAACAGAACTTTTTGACCATATGTGGGGTATCACCGCGCTCATAAGAATGTGGGTAACAAATTGTGGGGGCCAGTTTTTGGTGTTACCTCTTGAAAAAGTGATAAATCTGTTGCTAAAGCAACATCTTTGTGAGGAAAAGAAATAATTTTCAATATGAAGACTTAATGTTATCAAATTCTGTGCCTGTGGGTTCAAAATGCTCACTATACCCCTGGATAAAATCCTTTCTGCTATTTAGGTACTTTACATGGAGCTTGCATTCTGCTTTAGCCAAATTTGCTTTCCAAAATTCAAATATTATTCTTTCCGTTACAAGCCCTCCCATTTGTCCAAACAGAACTTTTTGACCACATGTAGGGTATCACCGTGCTCATAGGAAAGTGGGTAAGAAACCGTGGGTCCACTTTTTGGTGTTACTGCTTGTAAAAATGAAAAATTTGGTGTTGAAGCAACACTTTTGTGAAAAAAAATGAAAGTTTTCAATATGAAGACGACCTATCGCTATCAACTTCTGTGAAGTATCTGTTAGGTCAAATCGCTCACTATACCAGTAGATAAAATCATTCAGGGATCTAGTTTCCAAAATGGGGTCACTTGTGCGGGTTTTCAGTTGTTTAGGCACCTTAGGAGCCCTGCAAATGCAACATGTTGCCCGCAATCTATTTCAGCCAAATTTGCTTTCCAAAATTCAAGTATTGCTCCTTCTGTTCCAAACCCTCCCATTTGTTCAATTACAGAACTTTTTGACCATATGTGTGGTATAACTGCACCCATAAAAAAATGGATAACAAACTGTGGGATCCACATTTTGGTTTTACTTCTTGTAAAAGTGAGAAATTTGGGGCTAAAGCAACATTTTTGTGGAAAAAAAGGAAAATGTTCAATATGTCAACCTACTGTTATCAAATTCTGTGAAGTACCTGTGGGTTCAAAATTCTCACGATACACCTAGATAAACTCTTTGAGGGGTCTGGTTTCTAAACTAAGGTCACTTGTGGGTGGTTTCTGCTGTTCAGGTATCTTAGGAGTCCTGAAAATGTAACATGGTGTCCGCAATCTATTTCAGTGAATGTCACGGGTTAGGGAAGGACACCGGGGAGGCTAAGCTGGCCCTAAGACTGTGGACACTGCGCTCACCCTAACCCCGGAGATACCCTTGAAGGTAGGGAAGTCCAGACCCCCGCCCTGGCCCTGTTTCCTGTCCTAATACCCCCCTCCCGTACCCCCAAACCTGGGATCGGCTGGACACAAAGTAACAACTTCAAGACACAGACAAGGGGATTAAACTGAAACACACACCACAAATATCCACAGAGGATAGACAAAAAGGCATCTGAGGGAATAAACTAAAAGGGGTAGGAGCAAGTTACACCAGGGAACTTTAAAACAGAGCAGACAACAAATCGCTGGTCACCAAAAAGAGGAATGCCACTGACACCGAGATATTGCAACAGCTTAGCAGATGCTATCTTCGGCAATGGCACAGAAAACTCAACAGACTTAAGTAGTAGGAGACCAGCTGGAAATGGTGATTAGCAAACTTGGTTCACTGAGAAGCCAGCCATTGCTCCAGGAGGCATTATCTTCTAAAGTGCCAGAAGCACTGGTAATTAAAACAACCGATGCCCGATAGAACAGACCTACTTATAGAAACCAGGTTGGTTGTTGTAATTGTGTACAGAGTCCAAGCAGGTAGCCGCAAACTATGGGTATTGATTCGGGTAACGCATGGTAGGTTGTGTAGTAGTGGTCCATAAACACGGATCCGCACCGAGCACGACAGCCAAATTTGCTTTTCAAAATTTAAATATTACTCCTTCCGTTCCGAGCCCTCCCATTTGTCCAAACAGAACTTTTTGACCATGTGGGGTATCACCATGCTCATAGGAAAGTGATAACAAACTGTGGGGTCCACTTTTTGGCATTACCGCTTGTAAAAATGAAAAATTTGGTGTTGAAGCAACATTTCTGTGAAAAAAATTAAACTTTTCAATACGACGACATCCTATTATTATCAACTTCTGTGAAATAACTGTTGGTCAAATCGCTCACTATACCAGTAGATAAAATCATTCAGGGATCTAATTTCTAAAATGAGGTCACTTATGTGTTTTTTGGCTATTTAACCCCTTCAGCCCCCGGGCAATTTCCGTTTTTGCGGTTTTGTTTTTTGCTCCTTTTCTTCCGAGAGCCGTAACTTTTTTATTATTCCGTCAATCTTGCCATATGAGGGCTTGTTTTTTGCGGGACGAGTTGTACTTTTAAATGAAACCATAAGTTTTACCATATAGTGTACTGGAAAACAGCAAAAAAATTCCAAGTGTGGAAAAACTGCAAAAAAAGTGTGATCGCACAATAGTTTTTGGGATGTTTTATTCACCGTGTTCACTATATGGTAAAACTGATGTGTGAGTATAATGCCTGAGGTCGGTGCGAGTTTGTAGACACCAAACATGTATAGGTTTACTTGTATCTAAGGGGTTAAAAAAAATCACAAGTTTGTCCAATAAAAGTGGCGCACGTTTTGCGCCATTTTCCGAAACACGTAGCGTTCTTATTTTTTGGGATCTATGGCCCAGTGACGGCTTATTTTTTGCGTCTCGAGCTGACGTTTATAATGGTACCATTTTTGCACAGATGCTACGTTTTGATCGCCTGTTATTGCATTTTGCGTAAAACTTGCGGCGACCAAAAAACGTAATTTTGGCGTTTGGAATTTTTTTGCCACTACGCCGTTTACCAATCAGATTAATTGATTTTATATTTTGATAGATCGGGCATTTCTGAACGCGGCGAAACCAAATATGTGTATATTCATTTATTTTTTAACCCTTTAATTTTCAATGGTGGGAAAGGGGGGTGATTTGAACTTTTAGCTTTTTTTTTTTCTTATGTTTTAAAACTTTTTTTTTACTTTTTTTTTTTATTTTACTAGTCCCCCTAGGGGGGCTATAGCGATCAGCAATCCGATCGCTATTATCTATCTGCTGATCACAGCTATACAGCTGTAAACAGCAGATTCAGTCACTTTGTTTTTCCCTCTGCTCTCGGCCGAGGGAAAACAAAGGTGAAACATCATAGCTGCAGGCGTCATCACATGACCCTGTGCTACGATGGCAACCACCGATAGTCACGTGATAACGCACGTGACTTCCGGTGGGGGCGGCAGTAAGTAACAAACATGGCCGCACGCATTTAGATCTTGCTGCCAGACTTTGGCAGCAAGATTTAAGGAGTTAATGGCCGCGGGACACGATCTTTGACGGATAGATCCGTCCAAGGTCTTGAAGGGGTTAAGTACCTTGGGGCCCTGCAAATTCAACATGTTGCCCTCATTCTATTTCGGCCAAATTTACTTTCCAAAATTCACATATTGCTCCTTCCATTTTGAGCCCTCATATTTGTCCAAACAGAGGTTTCTAACCACACATGGGGTAACAGTGAGCTCAGAGGAAACTGGGTAACAAATTTTAACACTTTTTGGTGTTAACCTCTTGTAAAAGTGTGACATTTAGGGTACGCTCACACGAGCGTGAAAATCGGACGAGTGCAATGCGAGAAATTCTCGCATTGCACTCTGACCAATGTTAGGCAATGAGGTTGAGCTGTTGGTCAGCTTTTCTAGTATACAGATTCTGGATGCGAGAAAAGCGGCAGCATGCTGCGTTTTGCTGCTACCGCCGTATCTCTCGCACCCATTCAAGTGAATGGATGAGAGAGATACATCGGACTGCACTCGGATGTTATCCCAGTGCAGTGCGATCTACGCACAGGCTGACAGTGGAGGAGATGGGAGGATTAACCCCTCCCTCTCCTCCGCAGCGCCTGCACTCAGCTTCACAGCTGTGACCCGATCGCAAGATCGGGTTACAGTCGCATGACACCCGGCTCACGCTCGCAGCAGAGCCTGAGCCGGGGGACATTAGCATATCGCATCCGATGCTCTCGCATCGGATGCCATACGCTCGTGTGAGTCCAGCCTTAGTGCTAAAGAAACATTTTTAAGTAACTGTATTTATTTTTTCATTACACTTTGCATTCATCCTGTGATGCACCTAGACGGTTAATAAACTTCTTGAATGTGGTTTTGAGCACTTTGAGTGGTGCAGTTTTCAGAATGGTGTCACTTTTCTGTGTTTTCTGTCACATAGGTCTCTAAAAAAGTGGTTTCGTAAATTTTGTTGTAAAAATGAGAAATTGCTGATAAACTTTTAACCCCTCTAATTTTTGGCTGGTGATTTACTAGGGAAGAAGCACACACACACCGCTATCTGTAACTTCCTCCAATTCCCCCACAATGGTATACTGCAGCACGGAGGTCCTTGTGTACTCAGGCTCACCACACACATATATGTTTCCTTGAATGTAAAACAAACAGATGCACATCTGTCATAGTATATCAGCACTTGCTGTTTCTGTACTTACTGTAGTTGTGAAACAGGAGGACACAGGCAACTAACAATTGTTGGAGTCCCAGAGGTGAAATCTGTTTTAGAATAATCTAATCGAGTGGTGTAAACTTTTTTTGGGATGAAATAATCCCTTAAGTCTATAACCAATTTTAAACATGGTGATAAAGAGAAATGTTGGAAGTTCCTGAGCTGCTAGTATTTGCGTCCTCTAAATTTCTGCATCTTTTATCATATACCGTATTTTTCGTTTTATAAGACGCACCGGATTATAAGACGCAATCCAAATTTAGAGGTAAAGTGGTAACAAAAAAAATTGTGGTCCATCTTATACTCAGGTGTTGTCTTACCAGAGGGGGCGGCAGGGGTGGTGGATCGGGGTCACAGGAGGCAGAGGCTGTGCTGCCAGTGGCTCAGTGGTGTCAGTGGTGGGTCAGTGACAGCGGCAGTGGCGGGTCAGTGACAGCGGCGGGTCAGTGACAGTGGCAGCGGCGGGTCAGTGGTGGAGCAGGCCAGTGCGGTGAGTGTCCCAGTCTCTCCGCAGTCCCAGTTCAAATGATAGTGCCTGGAGTGGCGCGTATGCAGATGGAGCTCTCATCCAAGAGCTCCATCTGCGCACGTGCTGGTTCCCAGTGCCATCATTTGAAACCGGGACTGCGCACAGACTGGGACACTCGCCACACAGCCGCCTGCCTGTGCAGAGTAGCAACCAGCAGGCCGCCCACCCGCACAGAGAGACAGCCGGACGCCGGCACCGACAGGCATCCAACCGCCCGCACGCAGCGACACACACTTGGCTGCCCGCATGCACCCGGCCGCCGGCACACAGAGCTGCACAGACAGCCCCCCCCCCCCCCTGGTAAGCTATATTCGGATTTTAAGATGCACCCCTCATTCTCCTTCTAAATTTTTGGGAGGATAAGTGCGACTTATAATCCGATAAATATGGTATGTGACTGAAATAGCTCAGTGACTAACTGCAGTGGTCACGTTATAGTTGTAAAATCCCCTCAGCTTGCCCAACTGACACCAGAAGGAATAAGAATGCTAACTGTAAAGATGGATATAAAAGTAATATATTTGATCTCCTTATAATATTACTAGAATGCGCTTTCCCTTTAAATTAACCGACCGACACATGCATCATCATGACATGTGCCGCAACCACCAACAAAATAGAATCGCAGGATTTGAATTTACAGAAAGAAAAAAAAAATATCAGTTGGTGCCAGTCTGCGATTGCTCTTTTAGAGATACGACCAGCTCCTTATTGATCTAAGAAGTGAGACTTATTGGAATATTATGTTCCCTGCTGATTCAGAGACAGCCCTCTACCTGCAGATTCAGAGACAGCCCTCTACCTGCAGATTCAGAGACAGCCCTCTACCTGTGGATTCAGAGACAGCCCTCTACATGCAGATTCAGAGACAGCCCTCTACCTGTGGATTCAGAGACAGCCCTCTACCTGTGGATTCAGAGACAGCCCTCTACCTGCAGATTCAGAGACAGCCCTCTACCTGCAGATTCAGAGACAGCCCTCTACCTGTGGCTCTACAGAGGTGAAAATCACTGATTGATGCATAAAATTGCTGATTTATGTCATCCCTGAAAGTTGGGGTTCTACATTGTCAGAAAACTGAAATAAATTGGCCATAATTAATAACTTTGATGACTATAAATAAATACTGAGAATTATTGATAATAATGTGTAAATATGAAGAAATTGCAATGACCGTGGATGAATATGGAGACCATCTTCTCCATAGTAATTTACAGAAATAATATATAGAAGTACAAGGTCATTATTAGACTGTAAATAATAGTTATCAGACGGTGCTGGTCCAGCTCAAGCTTTTATTTTAGATCGTTTGACATCTTACTAAACTAATTTATTATATTTGTAATAAATCTGCAATAAAAGTTGATATTTGATATCTGTGTATTGATCTGGATTATACAGATTTGGTTTGTGGTTACTCAGCTGCTATGCAATGGCAAGAATATTAGCAGTCTAATTTGGTGGGCTGCCATTTAATCACTTTATTAATATATAATATTTACATCATATATAGAGTAGAAGTATGAAGTATATTGTAATGGATCATCAGTTACTAATATATGTATATTAGTTTCCAGGAAGAAGAGGAAGAATGGCCACAAGGAAGCGAAAGAGAGAAGTGATAGCCCTTTATGAAGAGGAGTGGTAAGTAGATGAGATAACACCTCAGCCATCATCATACTCCATAAACTTACACCAGTAATCTATAGTGGACATTACAATCAGTACTATACGTAGTATATACAATGTACAGTACAAAACTATATCAGATCCCCCCACGGGGAAAACACATATCAGAATTAAAGGTTTCTACTATGGCTGCTTACAGCACTGAACTTATATGGAGACATAATATAACATATGCTTGAGGCCTAATACTATAATATATTTGTTCTATCACAGTTCCCAGTTTTCCACCCAGGAAGAGGCTAAGAAGAAGAAGATGGACGATGACATCCCACAACCAGAAGAGTGGGCAGCTTGCTTTCCTCACACTCCTTGATAAGACTCATTGCACCTTCCCAGTATACCAGAAAGGCAGAAATAGATTATATGACATAAATTTCTATATTTCCTTTTTAGACAAGTTAAAAACAAACAAAGAAGAGAGCTCCTGTGTGAATCTGCTAGACAAATTTGTAAGAAACAATTGAAAGCAGCTCATTTAGGTAGTTGTGCACCCTTGCACAACTCCGGTTAACGTGAGGATAATGGTTGCAGTCCGGTCCCGCAGAGGCGATGTCACCGCAAGGATGTCACAGTCCAGCGTGCAAGGAGGACCGGAGGAATCCTTCTGTAGCCGCTGCACCCCAGGGAAAGTGGACTTGTCACAAAGCTTGAGGAAAAGCGCTGGCACTGACAGTAGCAGTTAGGTACAATCCAAGTTAGAAACCTGCCGTGTCGGCGTGTAATGTAAGTTCCATTGAGAGAAATTCAACTGGGACTGTTGCTTCGCTCAAAGCCTCTCACCTGCAGCCGCAGGGATATAGCAAGTGAATTGAAGAAAAATAGAGGGTTAAAGAGAGGCGCTACAGATCAAATGAATGCAAAAATTTATTCTAAAAATAAGTGGAATTATAACACAATAAAATGTCCCCTTCCTCAGGTGTAAGTAACCACACAAAACCGGTGGATATATGTACACATACACACCAAGCAATTACACATTGATTGAATCGGACCAGTTGTATTCAAACATCCAGGAGGCATCCATCATTATTAAATGGACATACATTAAGGTACAGTATATGTGCTATTTCCTTTTTTTTTAATCTTCTTTTTATTATGCTTAAAAAAAAACCCCAAAAAAACCTTGTAACATACAATATGTATGTCAACAGTAATAATGACAAGTTTTAGAAAATCATTTACCATCATTTACATTCATCAGAACAAAACCCGAATACCCTCCCTCCCCCCTCCCTCTCTGCGTGCGTCCTCTAACTTATGTTGTCCGTTATTATGGAATTGGGTTACGTCCACTTATATTTTCCAATAAATACTACGATGTGTGTTCAAACTGGGATCTAAGTCTGGTTCTAATGACATCCGGCAATGTGGGTATGAATGTGGCCCATGTGTCAAAAAAAATTTTTTGGCAACTTTTCCTTAACTGAGAGCGTTCAGCCAGTCCATCTTGAACACAAACATAACCTTAGTTTGAATAAGTGATAATGATGGGAGTTCCAAACTAAGCCACTTATGTAATATACTTTTCCTGGTGGCCGAGGCCCATATAATAAGAGCTGCTTTAATATGTCTTGGTAGTTTTAGTTGGTCTTCTTCCAAAATATTACAAATAGCCCATTGCGGTGTCAGTGGGAATTTAATGTTATATTTGGATTGTAGAACTTAATGGACGCTCCCCCAGACCACCCTAATCTGCGCACATTCCCAACGGTGATGAAATAAGTCTGTCTTCTCTTTGCCACATTTGGAACAATTGTAATTTGCTCTTGAGTTTATTTTTGACTGAATATAGGGGGTGATGTAGGCCCTATGGAAAATCATTAATGCCATATCTGTGTAACTACTAGCTGATATAAATTTTCTTTGAATCAGTGTGGCCTTTAAAAAGTCCTCAGTTTCATATTCCGGTATGACCTCCCTCCATTTTGAGGGTCCTCCCACGACCAATGGGGTCTTAATCTCGCATTTATATGGCTTGTTGAGAAAACCTGTGTCTTAGCTTGTTTTAAGAATTTGTCTAGGTCTGACCTTCGCTCGGATCTTGGTTTACTAGCTATGAATTTCTGTGCAAAACTGCGAGCTTGGAGAAACAAAAAGGGGTTTCCAGCAAAAGCTTGGAAGCATTGTGATATTATTTCATATTGAAGTATTGAATACCCAGAATCTGTTAGGGCCAGGTGGACGGGCAGACCCAGGAGGTGGATCCACTGGGCTGAACACCTCACCGAGGGCAAGGTGCCCGGTAGCCGGAGCACTACAGGTAGCAGGACAGTCCGTTCAGAGGAGTGTAGAAGTCCCTGGGACCACGGAGTCACTGAAGGTAGTCCGGGTGACGGAGCTCAGGTTCGGAGGCCGAGATGACGTCAGGCAGAGTCCGGAACCGACGGAGCGAGAAGACGGGTCACCACAGGGATCGGAGATGGTATGAACTTGACGGGATGGCAGACCGTCACCGTTCGGGGTTCGGGTATCGTCAGAACCGGTTGGCGAGGCAGGAGCGGCTCTAGGAGAGAGATAGGTAAGTATACCACAAAACACAAGGAGACCTGACTCCTAGCTTAGCAAAACACGAAGAACAGGCCCCGCCCACTTGGAAAGGATCTCCCTATATACCCTGTACCTGATTCTTCAATATCCTGTTGGAGGACACTGGCCCTTTAAGAGAGGGTCAATGACAGCGCGCGCGCCCTAATGCGCATGCGCGAGGCCCGGGTGCCAGAAGCCAGAGCAGGGAGCGGTGAACAGGAGGCAGGAGAGCCGGGCTGGAGCAGAGTTGCCGACGAGCGCCGGGAGCGGGGACCAGGCTGCCTGGGGACCGCAGGTGATGGGGCATGGAGGCTGTGGAGCGGGGGACGCCTGGCAGAGGAGCCGGGAAGCGAGGCAGGGGAGCCGGGGAGCGTGGCAGGGGAGCCAGGAAGCGAGGCAGGGGAGCCGGAGAGCGTGGCCGGGGAGCGTGACAGTACCCCCTCCCCCACGCCCCCCTCCCCGCAACCGGGACAGGGAGGCACGTATCAGGGGAGTACCCACATTCTCCCGGGGTTCCCAGGACCTATCCTCAGGACCATACCCTGCCCAGTCCACCAGGAAGAACTGTCGGCCCCGTACGGTTTTCATGGCCACGATATCCCTTACCGCATAGATGTCATCATCAGCAATAGGAGGAGGAGCAGAACTGGCAGCAGCGGAGAAGGGACCAAGGACAACCGGCTTGAGCAGGGAGACGTGGAAGGAGTTGGGTATCCTCATCGTGGCCGGGAGCTGCAGCTTGTAGGAGACCTCATTAATCTTGCTGAGGACTTTAAACGGCCCGATGTAGCGAGGACCCAGCTTGTATGATGGTAGCTTCAATCGGACGTACTTGGAAGCAAGCCAGATCTCCTGGAGAGAAACACAGAGGATCCAGACGCCTCTTGTCTGCGTGTCTCTTCATCCGCAGGGAAGCACGTCCAAGGGACGTCTTGACAGAGTCCCAAATTGCCGTAAAGTCACGGACTACAGCATCAGCAGCAGGGACATCCGAGGAAGAGGATACAGGTAAAGGGACAGAAGGCTGAAGTCCGTAAATGACGTGGAAGGGAGAGCTGGAGGAGGACTCACTGACGTGGTGGTTATGGGAGAATTCAGCCCAAGGAAGAAGCGTGGACCAGTCGTCGTGATGGGCGTTAACGTAGTGACGTAAGAAGGAGGTCAAGATCTGATTGACTCGTTCCACTTGGCCATTCGACTGAGGATGGTAGGCTGAAGAAAAGTCCAGAGTCACTCCCAGATGTTTGCAGAGGGCCCTCCAGAAGCGGGAGGTAAACTGAGTTCCTCTGTCGGACACAATGTGTGATGGAAAGCCATGCAACCGGAAGATGTGCTGTATAGGCAGAGGCAGAAGACGACCATATGGCAGGTGTTTGGGCGTCTTGTTCCTGGCACAAGAGGAGCAGGCTGAGACAAAAGAAGCGACGTCCGTGCGAAGGGATGGCCACCAGTAGTGACGTACAATTGTACTCCATGTTTTCTTCTGACCAGCATGGCCGGCTATTTTCGAGGCATGGCCCCAGTGCAACACTTTTTGCCTGTCAGTCTCAGAGACATAGGTCTTCCCGGGCGGTATCTGGGCCAGGGTGACAGGGGCCACCGGAATGATTTTACTAGAGCAGATGATGGGCTGGGATGTCTCCTCCTCCTGCTCCATGGGCATGAATGACCTGGACAAGGCATCTGCTCGTACATTCTTGTCCGCGGGTCGAAAATGGAGCTGAAAATCGAACCTGGCAAAGAACAAGGACCACCTGGCTTGCCGTGAGTTCAGTCGCTGAGCGGACCGCAAGTATTCCAGGTTCTTGTGGTCCGTGTAAATGATCACGGGGTACACTGCTCCCTCCAGAAGGTAGAGCCATTCCTCCAGAGCCAGTTTGACTGCCAATAGCTCTCGGTCACCGATGGTGTAGTTGCGTTCAGGCGCTGAGAAGCTCTTGGAGTAGAAACCGCAAGTAACCATCTTCCCGGAGGAGGACTTCTGCATGAGCACTGCTTTGGCTCCCGAGGAGGAGGCATCCACCTCCAAGGTGAACTGTCGGTTTAACTCAGGACGGTGGAGCACAGGGGAAGAAGCAAATGCCTGTTTCAGGGAGCCAAACGCGGCGTCGGCCGCAGGTGACCAGTCCTTTGGATTAGCCCCCTTCTTGGTCAAGGCGGAGAGAGGTGCAGTCAGAGCAGAGAAGTGAGGGATGAACTGACGGTAATAGTTTGCGAATCCCAGAAAGCGTTGGATTGCCTTCAGTCCGGAAGGAGGGGGCCAGTTGAGAATGGAAGAGACCTTCTCTGGGTCCATCTGCAGACCGGTATCGGAGATTACGTAACCCAGGAAGGGAAGAGAAGACTGCTCGAAGACACACTTCTCGTACTTGGCGTACAGACGATTCTCTCTCAGTCTTTGTAGTACCAGCTGCACGTTCTCTCTGTGGGTCTGGAGGTCCGGAGAGAAGACCAGGATATCATCAAGATACACCACCACACAGACGTAGAGAAGGTCCCGGAACACGTCGTTCACCAATTCCTGAAAGACTACTGGTGCGTTACACAGGCCGAAGGGCATCACACAGTATTCATAGTGCCCATCGCGAGTATTGAATGCGGTCTTCCATTCGTCCCCAGAGCCGATGCGGACCAGGTTGTAGGCACCCCGAAGATCCAACTTGGTAAACACACGAGCTCCTCTAAGCCGATCAAACAATTCGGGGATGAGCATCAGGGGGTATTTATTTTTCACGGTGATTTGGTTCAATCCCCGGTAGTCAATGCATAGGCGTAGGTCGCCCTCTTTCTTCTTAACGAAGAAGAAGCCTGCTCCCGCAGGAGAGGAGGATCTCCGAATGAATCCCCTTGCCAGGTTCTCCGTGATGTAGGCAGACATGGCCCTTGTTTCAGCAGGAGACAGCGGATATATCCGTCCTCGAGGTGGTGTAGTTCCCGGGAGTAGGTCGATGGCACAGTCATAAGGACGATGTGGCGGAAGTACCTCTGACTCCTTTTTATCAAAGACGTCCGCGAAGGACCAATAGGCCGAGGGCAGTCCCGGTAGGGACTCCGGAACCGGAGGTCGTCGGATGGGCTGTATAGTCTTCAGACAGTTCTCGTGGCAAGAGGAGCCCCATCGGGTGATTTCACCAGTACACCAGCTGACTGATGGTTCGTGTGTCCGTAACCAGGGGAGTCCCAGCAGGATTTGATGAGACATGTGTGGGAGGACGTAGAGAGCGATGTTCTCGGTGTGCAGGGCACCGATACGTAGTTCCACCGGCTTGGTGATCCACGAGATGGTGTCAGAGAGGGGTCTCCCATCTACAGAGGCAATCACGAGGGGTTTGTCGAGTGGAGTAACAGGCACCTGGTACTTGTCCACCGTGGCCTGCTGGATGAAATTGCCTGCTGCCCCGGAATCGAGGTACGCCTCGGCCGTGAACCGCGTCTCTCCTGTTGTCACTTGAACAGTCCACGTAACCGGGTCTGAGAGAGTCCCAGCACCTAGGGTGGCCTCTCCTACCAACCCTAGGCTTTGGAGTTTCCCGGCCTCTCTGGACAGGAGCGTAGAAGGTGCGTGCCCTCTCCGCAGTAGAAGCAGAGGCCCTTGGCGAGCCGTTCTGCTCGGTGTTGTTCGGACTGCCGCAAACGGTCAATCTGCATGTGCTCGTGGACAGAGACACCAGACGACGCTGACTGAAGTACGGCGGGCTTCTGCGGAGGAGAGGAATGCCGTATCGGACGTCTCTCACGGGACACCTCTTTGGATCGTTCCTGGAATCTGAGGTCCACGCGGGTGGCTAGTGCGATCAGGGCATCCAGGGTGGAAGGAACATCGCGGCCTGCCAGCTCGTCCTTAATACGGCTGGAGAGTCCTTCCCAGAAGGCGGCGGTGAGGGCTTCATTGTTCCACCCCAATTCTGAGGCCAAAGTGCGGAAGCGGATGGCATACTTCCCCACCGTCATGGTCCCCTGACGTAGCCTGAGGAGTGATGAGGCGGATGCGGCGGCACGTCCGGGTTCGTCAAAGGTGTTTCTAAATGCCTGCAGGAAGTCCTGGATGTTAGTGGTCACAGGGTCCTCCTTCTCCCACAAGGGGTTCATCCAGGCCAGTGCCTCACCCTCTAGATGGGACATCACAAACGCCACCTTGGCTTGGTCGGAGGCAAACAAGTGCGGAAGCAGCTTGAAATGGAGGGAGCACTGGTTTAAGAATCCTCTGCAGGTCTTGGGATCTCCGGCATATCGGGGTGGAGAGGCCAAGCGGAGTTTAGAAGCTTCCGAGGTAGCCGCCACGGGAACCGTGGCCGTGAACTGTGCAGTAGTAACCTGAGATGCCAGGGACGTGGCAGATGCTTGCAGCGTGTGCAGACGGGTATCCACCGAGGACATGAAGGCCAGCATGCGGGACTGGGTCTCGCGCTGTCGTACGAGTTCCTGCTGCAGGGTGCCCAGCTGGGCCGCTAGTGCTTCGGCGGGATCCATGGCCTGTTCTTACTGTTAGGGCCAGGTGGACGGGCAGACCCAGGAGGTGGATCCACTGGGCTGAACACCTCACCGAGGGCAAGGTGCCCGGTAGCCGGAGCACTACAGGTAGCAGGACAGTTCGTTCAGAGGAGTGAAGAAGTCCCTGGGACCACGGAGTCACTGAAGGTAGTCGGGTGACGGAGCTCAGGTTCGGAGGCCGAGATGACGTCAGGCAGAGTCCGGAACCGACGGAGCGAGAAGACGGGTCACCACAGGGATCGGAGATGGTATGAACTTGACGGGATGACAGACCGTCACCGTTCGGGGTTCGGGTATCGTCAGAACCGGTTGGCGAGGCAGGAGCGGCTCTAGGAGAGAGATAGGTAAGTATACCACAAAACACAAGGAGACCTGACTCCTAGCTTAGCAAAACACAAAGAACAGGCCCCGCCCACTTGGAAAGGATCTCCCTATATACCCTGTACCTGATTCTTCAATATCCTGTTGGAGGACACTGGCCCTTTAAGAGAGGGTCAATGACCGCGCGCGCGCCCTAATGCGCATGCGCGAGGCCCGGGTGCCAGAAGCCAGAACAGGGAGCGGTGAACAGGAGGCAGGAGAGCCGGGCTGGAGCAGAGTTGCCGACGGGCGCCGGGAGCGGGGACCAGGCTGCCTGGGGACCGCAGGTGATGGGGCATGAAGGCTGTGGAGCGGGGAACGCCTGGCAGAGGAGCCGGGAAGCGAGGCAGGGGAGCCGGGGAGCGTGGCAGGGGAGCCGGAGAGCGTGGCCGGGGAGCGTGACAGAATCCATTAGGTCCGCCACAAAGACACACCCCTGTCTTGCTAGTATGTCGTATTGTGCTGGGTTCCTGCCCCTAAGAAATCTCGGGTTCCCTACAAAAGGCTGGAATGGTGCGTTACAGGCGATAGCCCCACATAATTTCCGTATCCTTCTCCATGTTTGAATCATCTGCCATATTGTTGGAAGCTCCCTAATCCCATTCGGAACTTCATCACCCTTCAAATGCACCAAAGCTGTTAGTGAAGTGTGGGGGAATAATTGTCATTCTAATTGAACGTTGGCAAAAAGGGAATTCCCCCTAATTCAGTCCAAAATGTAACGAAAATTTTCAGCAAGGTTGTATTTACTCAAATCTGGCATATTGATGCCCCCCTCCTCCTTAGGTAACTATAGTTTTGTTAGGCTTATGCGTGTACATCCCTTATGTCCCCAAATAAATTTGCGGAATGTGGTGTTTAAAAGTTTAGCATCAGTTTTATGAGGCAAAGTTTGAAATAGGTATAATATTTTAGGGAAGACTACCATTTTTATTAGGTGGCATTTGCCTGAAAATTAGATGGTTAGATGTTTCCAAGATTGTATTAGCTGTATCAAGGATGTAATCAGGGGTTTATAGTTGATCTTACATAGTGTTGAAGGATCCGCCGGCAACTGAATGCCTAAGTATCTTATTGAGTTTGCGCTCCATTTGAAAGGGAATTAAGAACTATCATTCCTTCCACATTTGAAAAGTGCCAGCGCCTCTGATTTACTATTATTAATTTTAAACCCAGTGGTCTCCCCAAAGTCTTTTAGTGTATTCATTATTCCCGGTATTGCTTGCATAGGATTAGCTATGAATAACAGTATATCATCCGCAAAAGCCAGGATCTTTACTGAGGTTGATCCTACCTGTGCTCCTTGAAATGATGGTAGCTATTTGCTTTTTATTTATAAAATGTTACAGAAACATGTTGGGAGAAGTGTTCACTTTCAGCCTCTTATAAATACACAATTATGTGATAGATAGCGTCACCGAGAACATGTCATGGCATTCAGGAATTCATGCTAACTGTAAAATGTTTAGATTAGATCATAATAGTTCACACCATATCTCACTGACTTCATATTAAAATTGCCCCATCCTGGACCCATTGAGAATAATATAAAGCAGGGGAAGACCCCTTTAGACACCCCTAAAACATGCTTTTCCCTCTCCAGAACAGGAAACTTTCCTGCTCTAGGGCTTATTACAATATAATATCTCACAGAGGTTTGATATCATGTTGCTTTACAGGAATTTAGTCTGAGAATGTTACATTTTAGAAAATGTACAGTAGTTCATAGTGAAATAAATGTATTTCTATCCCTTTTGTAGAAGATGAATACATCAAGTGCTTTCTAGCCAGGGACAGCTGCCTTAAGATTTTGGAGAAGGTATTATTGAAACAAGGGATAGAAAAACATACAAAACTGAGAAGATCCCTCATTGTGAGCTAAAGGGTCTTATGTTGCTGTAGTAGTGGACCGATAAGGATATACTGAGCACATATATATGTATAATACAGTATAAAGCCTCTACCTCTGCTTCCCATCCCATTAGTATCTCCTCACCATGGTCATCGAGTACTTTTGAAGAGCAGGACTGCGCACTGCGGAGTACAGAACTTTCTTCTTTCCATCTCTGTGAGTTGCTTCTAATATTAAATACAGTTTAAAAATATTTGTATAAATGATTTCTGTATCCAAAATAGCTCTTCTGTAATTTATTTGCTTTCATTATTTTTCCTTTCAGCATGTTAGCCAACCAATTTGAAGAGGATATTCTACATTAATGGGAGATCTACTGCTGGGCCCTTGGATGGACGTGGACTATGAAGAAGGATCGGCTCCTGCACATACGCGACATGTTGTTCACCAGGATGGGATTTTGGGCTTGGGTTGATCAGGCTACCTGTGATCTGTTTAGTAATATAAAACATGAATATTATACACTTTCATTAAAGCCTGTGGTGATTATAATAACTTATTTGATGTTTAATTCTAGATCATGGCACAAGACTCTGACCATTGGGCATGGAAGAGAGACAGGAACGTCCAGCACAGCTGGGCAGTACGGTGGTTCAGGAGGAATAATGCCCTTTCCTGCTCTCTGTGTAACATCGCTCCATCAAAGAGGGAAGATGCCAAGAACATCTAATGCCGGACAGACACAGAGAAAGAACCCGAAACAGCAGATTCATAAACATCTCTGGTAAGTATAACTTATATGTGGTTTATTTTTAAGATATATTTATAGTTAAGATATTTACCAGTATTTTGGATGAATTTAACTAAGATGAATCTTTCTCTTAGCTTATTCACCATTATTCATATTCTATCTTTACACTGAGCAACATAAAATGCTATAAGGGGTACTTTGCATGTTGTGACGTCGCTACTGCGATCTCGTCGGGGCCAAATCGAAAGTGATGCACATTTGGCGCCGGTAACGATGTCGCAACGTGTAAAGCCTAGAGGCACCGATAAACGATCGCAAAAGCGTCGAAAATCGGTAATCTGTGTAGTGTCGGTCATTTCCATAATTTCGCTGCAGCTATAGGTACGATGTTGTCCCTCGTTCCTGCGGCAGCACATATCGCTGTGTATGAAGCCGCAGGAGCGAGGAACATCTCCTTACCTGCGTCCCGCCTGCAATGAGGAAGGAAGGAGGTGGGTGGGATGTTTACGTCCCGCTCATCTCCGCCCCTCCGCTTCTATTTGCCGCCTGCCGTGTGACATCGCTGTGACGCCGCACGACCCGCCCCCTTAGGAAGGAGGCGGGTCGCCGGCCAGAGCGACATCGCAGGGCAGGTAAATGCGTGTGAAGCTGCCGTAGCGATAATGTTCGTTACGGCAGCTATCACAAGATATCGCACGTATGACAGGGGCGGGGACTATCGCGATCGGCATCGCTACAATCGGCTAGCGATGTCGCAGCGTGCAAAGTACACCTAAGTCTTGTTAAAGGGAACCTGTCAGCAGAAATTTCGCCCAAAACCTAAAAGATTCCCCCTCTGCAGCTTCTGGGCTGCATTCTAGAAAGGTCCCTGTTATTATTGTGCCCCATGTGAGACCAAAATAAAGACTTTATAAAGTAGTACCTTTTTGTATTCAGATACTGTAAATGTGACATCGCTCCTTTCCATAGTTGATGCCCACTGCTCCAGCCATCCCCGCGCATGCCCAGTGCCAGTCTCACGGGACTGAGCAGTGTGACCGCTGGTGACGTGTGCGCAGGCAAGTGATTATGGGCGGGGCTGTGATTGTTATCAGCAAGTACCCGCCCATAATCTCGTGAGCGCGCAAACCTCACCAGCGGTCACACTGTGCTCAGGGTAGTGCTAGACTGTATGGGCTGCTTCCAGGGATGATGTTCCTTTTGTCACGTGATAGGGGCGTGTTCAAAATACTATCACTGAGTTCCTGTCTGATTTTCAGGAGGAAAATGAACCTAAATCTGGTCCGCTTCCTCCACATATGGAGTGTGACTGTGCCATTGACTTGATACCAGGTAGTAAGTTCCCTAAGGGAAGACTTTTCAATCTGTCTGTGCTAGAACACGAGGCTATGAGGGCTTATATTAGGAAGGCCTTAGAGAAGGGACACATCAGACCTTCTTCACCTTTGGGTGCAGGGTTCTTTTTTGTGTCTAAGAAGAATGGCTCCCTGAGACCCTGCATTGATTATTGGGAGTTGAACAAGATTACGGTGAACTTCCAATATCCATTGCCATTGATTTCTGACTTGTTCGCCAGAATTAAGGGAGCATGTTGGTTCGCTAAGATTGATTTGAGGGGGCATATAATCTGGTTCGTATTAAGCAGGGTCATGAATGAAAAACGGCATTCAATTCGCCCGAAGGCCATTTCGAATACACCGGGATGCCGTTCGGACTTACGAACGCCCCATCTGTTTTCCAGTCCTTCATGCATGATATTTTTCGTTGTTTTATCGACAGGTTTTTGATTGTGTATCATCTGGACGACATTTTGATTTTTTCCCCGGATTGGGATTCTCATGTGGACCAGGTCAAGAACGTTTTTCAGGTCCTTCGCGATAATTCCTTGTTTGTCAAGGGATCCAAGTGCCTTTTTGGGGTTCAGAAGGTTTCTTTTTTGGGTTTCATTTTTTCCCCTTTCACCATTGAGATGGACCAGGAGAAGGTTCAGGCTATTCACAAATGGGTTCAACCCTTTTCTGTCAAAGGTCTCCAGACATTTTTGGGGTTTGCTAACTTCTATCGGAAATTTATTGTAAATTTTTCTAGTATCGTTAAACCGCTGACTGACCTGACCAGAATGTGGAGAACTGGACTCCTGAGGTGATTTCTGCTTTTTGGGAGCTTAAGAGATGTTTTACTTCGGCTCCTGTTTTGTGTCAACCGGATTTGTCTTGCCCTTTTCAAGTTGAAATTGATGCTTCTGAAATTGACTTGAAATTGGCTGTTCTGTCCCAGAGGGATCCTAATGATTCTAAATTGAGACCATGCGCCTTTTTCTCTCGGAAATGTTCTTCTGCCGAGTGGAATTATGATGTTGGCAATCGGGAATTACTGGCCATGAAATAGGCCTTTGAGGAGTGGAGACATTGGCTCGAAGGGGCTAAGCTTCGTTTTGTTGTCCTGACAGATCATAAGAATTTGATCTATCTTGACTTTGCGAAGAGGCTGAATTCTAGGCAGGCCTGTTGGTCTTTGTTCTTTGCTCGCTTTGACTTTGTGGTGTTCTATCTTCCGGGATCTAAGAACGTTAAGGCGGGTGCCCTTTCTAGGAACTTTGTCCCTGATTCTCTCGAACCCTCGGAGCCTGTTGGTATCCTCAAAGAGGGAGTCGTTTTGTCTGCTGTTTCACCTGATTTGAGACTGGCTCTTATAAACTTCCAGGCGAATAAGCCAGAGAGATGTCTTGCGGGAAGATTGTTTGTTCCTGAGGCATGGACTAAGAGGGTGGTGTCCGAGGTTCACTGTTCTGCGTTGCCCGGTCATCCTGGTATTTTTGGTACCAGGGACCTAGTTAGCAGATCATTTTGGTGGCCTTCTTTGTCCCGTGATGTGCGTGCCTTTGTGCAGTCCTGTGAGACTTGCGCGCGTGCTAAGCCTTCTTGCTCGCGTTCTAGTGGGTTGCTCCTGCCATTGCCTGTACCTGAGAGGCCATGGACGCATATATCCATGGATTTTATTTCTGAGATCCCCATCTCTCGGGGGATGACTGTCATCTGGGTCGTTTGTGACCGGTTTTCTAAGATGGTACATTTGGTGCCTTTCTCCAAGTTGCCTTCTTCCTCAGAGTTGGTCTCCTTGTTTTTTCTGCATGTTGTGCGTTTGCATAGCATTCCGGAGAATATTGTGTCCGACAGGGGGACGCAGTTTGTTTGCAAGTTTTGGAGGTCCTTTTGTAGTAAGCTGGGGGGTTAAGTTGTCATTTTCATCTGCATTTCATCCCCAGTCTAATGGTCAGACGGAGAGAACCAATCAGACCTTGGAAACCTATCTGCGATGTTTTGTGTCGGACGATCATTATGATTGGTTAGAGTTTTTGCCTTTGGCCGAGTTTGCCATTAACAATCTGGCAGTTCGGCCACTTTGGTGTCCCCCTTCTTTTGCAATTTTGGATTTCATCCTCACTTTTCCTCTGGGCAGGTTGTGCCTACTGCCTGCCCGGGTGTTGATTTGGTGGTTCAGTATTTGCAGCTGATCTGGGACCGTGTGGTTGATAATTTGACTCAGTCTCAGGAGAGTGTCCAGCGGTTTGCTAACCGACGTCAATGTGTTGTTTCTCGGCTTCGTGTGGGTGATCTGGTTTGCTTTCCTCCAGATTTATTCCTTTGCGGGTTTCTTTACCTAAGTTTAAGCCTCGTTTTATTGGCCCTTATCGTATAGTGAAGGTGATTAATCCTGTCTCTTTTCGTTTGGCTCTCCGAATACTTTCAAGATCCATAATGTTTTCCATAAATCCTTGTTAAGGAGACATGTTGAGCCTGTGCTTCCCGTTGCGGCCTCTCCTGACCCAGTGTTGGTCGATGGTGAGTTGGAGTATGAGGCGGAGAAGATCTTGGATTCTCATCTTGTTAGATGTCGACTACAGTACCTTGTGAAGTGGAAGGGATATAGACAGGAAGATAACTCTTGGGTTTTCGCCTCTGAGGATCATGCTGATAAGCTTGTTCGTGTCTCTCATCAGTCGCATCCGGATAGTCCTGGAGGTCCTGGTGAGGGTTCGGTGCCCCCTCCTCAAGGGGGGGTACTGTTGTGAATAATGCCTGGTGGAGTTCCGCTCTAGGACTCCCTCCTGTGGTCGCTGAGGGTAGTGGTTAGATTCTGTTCCCCAGTTCTACACACCTGGTTTGCAGCTCAAACCTTGATTTTGGATATAGGTGTGTGCTGGCTGTTTATCTCTGCCAGTTGTCTGAAATTCCAGAGACTATAGGAGTCTGTCTCTTGTCCCTCTGGCTTCCCCACTACAAAGCTAAGCTAAGTTCATGGTTTTGCTTCATACTTTTCGTGTGTTATTTGCTTATGCTTCTGTGAATTATCTCTGAATGTTTTTTTGTATCATATCCTGTTTTGTTTGTGCCTTCAGATAAGGAAGATTTATCTTCCTAGTCAGTCTTTGCTATTTATTTTAGCAAGGGTAAGGGTACCTTCACACTTAGCGATGCAGCAGCGATCCGACCAGCGATCTGACCTGGTCAGGATCGCTGCTGCATCGCTACATGGTCGCTGGTGAGCTGTCAAACAGGCAGATCTCACCAGCGACCAGTGAACAGCCCCCAGCCAGCAGCGACATGCAAGCGACGCTGCGCTTGCACGGAGCCGCCGTCTGGAAGCTGCGGAGACTGGTAACTAAGGTAAACATCGGGTATGGTTACCCGATGTTTACATTAGTTACCAGTGTGAGCAGGGAGCAGGGAGCCGCGCACACTGAGCGCTGGCTCCTTGCTCTCCTAGCTACAGTACACATCGGGTTAATTAACCCGATGTGTAATGCAGCTACATGTGCAGAGAGCAGGGAGCCGCGCACACTGCTTAGCGCTGGCTCCTTGCTCTCCTAGCTGCTGTACACATCGGGTTAATTAACCCGATGTGTACAGCAGCTACATGTGCAGAGAGCCGGAGCCGGCAGCACAGGCAGCGTGAGAGCTGCAGAGGCTGGTAACTAAGGTAAATATCGGGTAACCACCTTGGTTACCCGATGTTTATCTTGGATACAGCTTACCTCAGCTGTCAGACGCCGGCTCCTGCTCCCTGCTCGCTTCATTTGTCGCTCTCTTGCTGTCACACACAGCGATCTGTGTGTCACAGCAGGAGAGCGGCTTTGAAGAAAACGAACCAGGGCTGTGTGTAACGAGCAGCGATCTCGCAGCAGGGGCCAGATCGCTGCTCAGTGTCACACACAGCGAGATCGCTAATGAGGTCACTGCTGCGTCACAAAAAGCGTGACTCAGCAGCGATCTCGGCAGCGAGCTCGCTGTGTGTGAAGCACCCCTTAGTCAGCAGGATAATTGCTGGTTGTTTCCTACAATTTCACCAGAGTCTTGTACGGATTGTAAACGTGTGAGTATTAGATTACTCCTCCTGTTTTGCACACTCCGTGTAGGAAGTTTTGATAGGGTTTTTTCATACTGACCGCAAGAGTTCCCTATCCTTTCTTTTGTATTTAGTATAGAGTGGCCTCTCTTTGCTCCATCTTGCTCTTACTGTGTATGTCTTTTCATCTTTGCTCACAGTCTGTACATGTGGGAGGCTGCCTATTCTCTTTGGGGAAATATGTTCTGAGGCAAGAAAGTTTCTTTTCACTTTCTGCCTTGTAGGTTATGTAGTCCTCCGGCTAGGTTTGAGGCATCTAGGATTGTCAGGTATGCTGCCCGGCTACTTCTAGTGTGGTGTTAAGTTCAGGGCTTGCGGTCGGTACGTTATTACCTACGACTCTGGTGGATTGTGCTCATTGTAGTCATTGAACATCGGATCATAACAGTGTGGCCGTAGAACGTGACTGCCCACTGTGAGCTTTGGACATAGTGTGAGCCGTAGCAATGAGCAGTGACATCACTCAGGTTAGTTGCAATCACAGGTGGAGATTTTCCATGGCCCTTCTCCTGTGATCACAGGTAACATGACCTCAGGGGACCTTCAGAGGTAACGTCTCTGAGTTCAATGAGGTTCTCTGTGGTCTCATAGACCCTCCATGTTACTAATCTAGGGCTCAGTGACAGCTGTGGGCTGCCATTAACCCTTATTACCCCGATTGCCACCGCACCAATGCAATCAGAAATAGCAGGATAAAGTGCCAGGCTTGTTGCATCTAGTGGATGCAGCAATACTGGGTGGCTGCAGGCAGCTATTTTAAGGCTAGTGGCCCAATAAACATGGGTCTCCCTAGCCTAATAATACCAGCCCCCAGCTGTCGGGCTTTATGATAACTGGATATCAAAATTAGGGGGACCGCAGGCCAAATTTTAAAATTATTTATTTAAATATTAAAAAAAAAAAAAAAGCTGCATGTGATTCCTCTTATTTTCATACATAGCCAAGATAAGCGCATGGTGGGAGCAGCAGCCTGTAACCGTAGCTTCATCTGTGCTGGTATCAATACAGGGGGACCCTACACCATTTTATTGCTATTTATTTTACACTAGTATAAGAACACAGACAGTGTGTGATTCCAACCAATCACATACAGTTTCTTAGAGAGTGGGAGCGTGGTCCAACAGCAGTCAATCAGAGAAGCCCGTGGAAGGGGAAAGCAGTGAATATGCATGAGGGATAATTAGCAGACCCGTAAGTAGCGCTGCAAAGGCGGGGAGACTCGATACGTTGTGCTTTAACCCTTTTGCATCCTTTTTTTTACAGCGTTCAATCACAGCCATACCAATTCTTAAAATGGCTGTGATGGGCATTGAGAGGATGGTTTTTGCCATCCAAACATTTACCGATCCATGGAAACATCGCAGACTTTAGCAGTAAATGTTCAGATGTCCGATTCCGATCCAGTCCATCCAAAGATTGTGTGATTTTAACAAATTCCGAACTTTGCTGATCAGGATTGCTCATCTCTATTGGTAATGCTGTTGCACTATCGAAACTCTCTTGTCTAGCAGTAGAAGGTACCAAGCCCAATTGTTTTAGGCAGAGGGGGGAGGTATGTAAAATGGCTGCTTGTTACGTAGTCGATGGTTGGTTATCTTCTGTAATGTAAGCCAGCTGAACAAGCTCTAGTACATGTAGTACTAAGAAAATATGTTAGGGCATATTGGGGCCGGATTTTACGAGCAGCTGGTGAGACGGGTGGGTCTGGCTACTCACATACCTCCACGTTCGGCTGTGGTACTGTATATAAAATGAGACCAGATGTGTCATATGGGGTCTGTGTGTGAAGGTTGCTATATCTTCAGAGAGACATTCTGTGTGAAAGAAGAGCTTCTTTTCTTGAGCAGATGAGGCTGCAGTGAAACGGACTTATTTTCCTATTATGTACCTTTATGCCGGAAAAGGTTTGCGTTATGTTTTCTCCTGGAGCGGTTCATGATATCTGCAAATAAACCAGCTGGATTGTTTAAACAGACACCGTTTCTGTCTTTACCTCAACCTGCAGCAGAGTGAGTAGCCTTTTCACACCGCCTTAACAAATTGAGACCTCTAATTTCCCACCTAAAACATTAATTTCTAAATTTATATTCCCCAAAGCAGAATGTTCTCATGAACGAGTCCTTAATGAGTTACAAGTCTCTCATTCCATCAGTTTATCCCCTCCAAATGCGCCAAGTATGTCATCAAATTGCATAAAATGTATGAAAGCACAAAAACACGTGCACCTTTCTAATTTATGAGGCTAGGGACTGCAAAATCAACCCTCCAAACTGCTCGCAGACAATTGGCATCCCAGGTAAAATTGGCTAGGAGCTGATGACCCAATTTCTAGAAAAAGGTTACCACATGTATAGCAGCAATTATTACACTATGATCCCTCTATATAAATCCCTCCTCACTGCAAATACAGGGGGCTGTGGCACAGTAAACAAAAACATGTTAGTTTTCTATCACAGCTGGTGTCTAGACGTTTAAAGAAGGGGGCGTCATTCTCACAGGCTAGTGGGCAACTACTTGCAGTGAAGTGGAATGACCACAGGGATGTCTACATGGTCCCCATCATGCATGAAGACACCACTGTGACGGGTATAGACAGGGGCACCACCAGGGACAAAGAGAAACCCATCTGTGCGACAGATTACAACAAGTTCATGGGAGGCATTGATTTGTAGGACCAGGTGCTTCAACTGCACCTGGTGAAGCAGAAGATGAGGGCCTGATATAAAAAGGTAACAAAATATCTCATCTAGATGGCTGTCTACAATAGTTATACTCTCTATAAAAAGTCACAAGGAACACTCACATTTTTCCAGTACCAGGAGAAAATTGTTGAGTGTTTTCTATTTGACTTGTCGGTACAGGAGGCAGCCTTCGAGTCAGAGGATGTCCGGCGACTGTCCAAGCGACATTTCATGTTCTTCATTCCTCCCACCCAAAAAAGATGCCAGGTTTGTAATAAGCATGGTATGGGGAGTGATTCCCAGAATTACTTGCCCATGTGCCCATCCCAACTAGGATTTTTGGTCAGCCCCTGCTTTGACATATACCACACAACTTCCCATTATTAAATTGTCATCAATTACTCCAAATTGTGTGGTAGCATCTTTTTTTTTCATATAATTTATATTTTCTCTTTAGTGGGCCCCAGTAGAGATTCTATTTATTATTTGTCAAATAAAAATGACTATTTTCAACAGTAAAACACATTTTACCCCATTCCACCACGATCATCACATACCAAACTATTATTCGGACAAATCCCCATCCACGTTCCTACGTCTTCATACTCCAGAGTGTGGACTCCACAAATGTATTTGAAAAGTTTGATCATCTGACAAATAATTCCAGGAATTGATCACTCACATGCCAAACTATTATCCAGATAAATGCCCACGCCTGTATACACCAGAATATGGACCCCACAAATGTTCTTGAAAAGTCTTAGGTACATGCCCACAGTCAGTGTTTGCAGCGTTTTGGATGCAGCGTGTTTTTGATGCATCCAAAACGATGCGTTGTACAGTACAAGCACAGTGTATGGAATTTCTAGAAATCCCGTGACCACTGTGCATGTTTTTTCCGCAGCAAACACTGACCTGCGGTGCTGCAGAATATTACTAGTTTGTTGCAGAATCGCAAGCGTTCTCTGTAGGAAGAACACAGCGAGAGACTGCAGATCCCCGAAACCCTGATCGTGGGTACGGGCAGCTGCAGTCTCCTGGTTAGGAGACTTGCGGCCCCACAGGTAAGGACTAGAGTTGAGCGCGGTTCGCGGTTCTCCAGTTCTAAGCTCGAGTGATTTTGGGGGCTGTTCGAGATCGAACTAGAACTCGAGCTTTTTGCAAAAGCTCGATAGTTCTAGATACGTTCGAGAACGGTTCTAGCAGCAAAAAGCAGGGCTTTTTACAGCTACAGTGTGCAGGAGCCATCGCTGGCAGCCTGCCACAAGCTGGTAACCAAGATAAACATCGGGTATCCAAGCAAAGCGCTCTGGTTAGTAACCCGATGTTTATCTTAGTTACGTGCAGGAAGCCCACACTTCACCGCTCAGCTCGCTCCGCCCCCTCCTGCCCGCGGCATGTACACATACATACATACATACATACATACATACACACACACACACACACACACACACACACACACACACATGGTCCCGCTCGGCTTACCTGCGGTGATGAAGTCCCGCCATCCCGACCTCAGCGCTGTCACTGTCCTCCATGGCCGCCGCTTGTCACATCACCTCTCGCTTCCGACCCGAGACTGACTAGCGGTGACGTCACGGGCCTCTCGCGATACTTGGTGTGAAGGCGCCGGTCATTGAACTCAGTGACAGGTGCTGTCAGTGTGCTGGAGATCAGCGCAGGTAATGTACCTCGCTGACAGCAGCACTTGTCATCCCCTGCAGTGACCTGGGCTGACCCATTGATGTTAGCTCAGGTCACTGCACTGCTCTCCCAGCCAATGGGGAACATCCTGCTCTTCATTGACTGGGACAGTGTGGATCGTCATGGCAACCCCTTGGATTACACCAGACCTGGATTTGTTTTTCATTCTAATAAATTGGTTAAAGAGGGAAAGTTTTGGGGAGTGTTTTTTCAAATAAAAATGTGTTTGTCGTCTATTTTTTTTATTACTGACTGGGTTGGTGATGTCGGGTATCTGATAGACGCCTGACCTCACCAACCCCAGGGCTTGATGCCAGGTGACATTACACATCTGGTATTAACCCCATATATTACCCCGTTTGCCATCGCACCAGGGCGCGGGATGAGCTGGGGCGAAGCACCAGGATTGGCGCATCTAATGGATGCGCCACTTCTGGGGCGGCTGCGGCCTGCTATTTTTAGGCTGGGGAGAGTCCAATAACCATGGACCTCCCTAGTCTGAGAATATCAGGCCCCAGCTGTCTGCTTTACCTTGGCTGGTGATCCAATTTTGGGGGACCCCTACGTGTTTTTTTTTTTAATTATTTATTTAATTTAAAATAACAGCGTGGGGTGCCCTCAGTTTTGGATTACCAGCTAAGGTGAGGTTGCCAGCTGTGGTCTGCAGGCTGCAGCCGTCTGCTTTACCCTAGCTGGCTACAAAACTAGGGGGAACCCTACGTCATTTTTTTTTTCATTTTTTTGGCTAAATACAAAGCTAAGCACCCCTTAGTGCCACATGAAAGGCACCAAAGGGTGCTCCACTTTTTCTCCATTTTTTTCTCCACTTTTTCTCCACTGTTTCTCCACTGTTTCTCCACTTTTTCTCCACTTTTTCTCCATTTTTTTCTCCACTTTTTCTCCGTTCTTTTTCTATGGTCGGTCTACCCATTAGCTCTGCCATGCATACTGTAGCTCTACACCTACTGCACATGTTACTTTATGATTGACATCTCTTTCATACCAGAGCTGTCTAAGTCTACTCTGACCCCATATTTGTCATTACTATATTGTCCTTGTACTGTATTATGACATTTGTATCATGTGTTTCATTTCTTGCTGTGTTGCAATTTTTTTGCTGCATCCCAATTGTACCTCTACATTGTTCGAGTTTATGTTATTGTTCTCTCACTCTTATGTGATACTGATTATTGTCATTTTTCATGATTACATGCAGATAAGTCCAATCTGACGAAGGCTCAGGCCGAAACGTCATTTGTAACTTGTTTTGGACAAAAACATATATGCTTATGAAAAATTTTTTTTTCTTAATACGGACCAATAAAGAGTGATTTTGCATTACTATCCGTTGTGACTTACTGACTTAGTCTGGGAGATTTAGAGTGCCGAGGTTACTCACTAATTTTATCTATTATTACCTCTGAGCACCTATATACCAGTGAGCAGAGCTTCCTCTACAGTAGTTCTCCTGATTAGGCATGCCTTTACCTCATGAGCAGGGCATTGCAGCTTTGGTAGCAACCATTACGACATGGACTCTGCTGCTGTGGACCCGGGGAGAGTGAGTGCAGATTCATTGCACCCACACTCCTCACATGAAGGGTCCGCACTCCTAGAAAATGGGGGATACGTTCCCTGAGTGTCTCCCCCCCATAGTCTAGACGGTCCAGAGTCATCGTGGGACCCCTTTATTTTTTTTCTTACAATAAATTGGTGAAAGAGGAAATGTTTTGAAGACTTTTTTCAAATAAATTTCTTTTGTCGATTTTTTTTTTTTTTTTTTTTTTTGTTAGTACTGACAGTTTATGATGTTGAGTATCTAATAGACGCCATGACATCACAAACTGCTGGGCTTGATCTCAGGTTACTTTACAGCTAGTATCAACCCGATTTATTACCCCGTTTGCCACTGCACCAGGGCACGGGATGAGCTGGGGTGAAGCGCCAGGATTGGCGCATCTAGTGGATGCGCCACGTCTGGGGTGCCTGCGGCCTGCTATTTTTAGGATGTGAAGGCCCAATAACTATGGACCTTCCCACCCTGAGAATACCAGACCACAGCTGTCCGCTTTACCTTGGCTGGTGATCCAATTTGGGGGGGACCCTACTTTTATTGTGTAATTATTAATATTTATAAAATAATTATAAAAAAGAGCCTGAGGGGACCTCCACATTGGATCCCCAACCACGGTAAAGCTGCCAGCTGTGGTTTTCAGGCTACAGCCGTCTGCTTTACCCTAGCTGGCTATCAAAAATGGGACCCAACGTCATTTTTTTTTTAACTATTTTTTAGATAGAAAAAATTAATGGGCTTCCCTGTATTTTGATTGCCAACCAAGGTAACGGCAGGCAGATGGGGGTGGCAACCCATAGCTGTCTGCTTTATCTGCGCTGAGAATCAAAAATACCGCGGAGCGCTACGTCATTTTTTTTAAAGATTTATTTTTACAGCACTGTGATGTCCAGCAATCAAAATACAGGGAAGCCCATTTTATTTTTAGTTATTTAAATAAATAATTAAAAAAAAAATATATGGGCTCCCGCTGCATTTTTTGTATTGCTAGCTAAGGGTAATCCAAGCAGCTACTGGCTGCTAACCCCCACTGCTTGGTGTTACCTTCACTGGCAATGGAAAATCCAGGGAAGCATTTTTTATTTTTTTTGCCAAAAAACTACAAAAAAAGGACGTGAGCTTTGCCATATTTTTGTATGCTAGCCAGGTATAGCAGGCAGGTGGTGGAAGAGTTGGATACAGCGCCAGAAGATGGCGCTTCTATGAAAATGCCATTTTCTGAGGCAGCTGCAGACTGCAATTCGCAGCAGTGGGGCCCAGAAAGCTCAGGCCAACCTGTGCTGCGGATTCCAATCCCCAGCTGCCTAGTTGTACCTGGCTGGACACAAAAATGGGGCGAAGCCTACGTCATTTGTTTTCTAATTATTTCATGAAATTCATGAAATAATAAAAAAAGGGCTTCCCTTTATTTTTGGTTCCCAGCCGGGTACAAATAGGCAACTGGGGGTTGGGGGCAGCCGTACCTGCCTGCTGTACCTGGCTAGCATACAAAAATATGGCGAAGCCCACATAATTTTTTCAGGGGGCAAAAAACTTCTGCATACAGTCCTGGATGGAGTATGCTGAGCCTTGTAGTTCTGCAGCTGCTGTCTGTCTGTATGGAGAAGAGCAGACAGCAGCTGCAGAACTACAAGGCTCAGCATACTCCATCCAGGACTGTATGCAGAATTTTTTTGCCCACCAAAAAAATGACGTGGGCTTCGCCATATTTTTGTATGCTAGCCAGGTACAGCAGGCAGCCACGGGCTGCCTCCAACCCCCAGTTGCCTATTTGTACCCAGCTGGGAACCAAAAATATAGGGAAGCCCATTTTTTTTTAAGTATTTCACTTATTTCATGAAATAATTAAAAAACAAATGACGTGGGCTTCGCCCCATTTTTGTGTCCAGCCGGGTACAACTAGGCAGCTGGGGATTGGAATCCGCAGCACAGGTTAGCCCGAGGTTTCTGGGCGCCTCTGCTGCGGATTTCAGTCCGCAGCCGTCCCAGAAAATGGCGCTCTCATAGAAGCGCCATCATCTGGCGCTGTATCCAACTCTTCCAACAGCCCTGGAGCCGGGTGGCTTGTTGGGTAATCATGAGTTAATACTGGCTTTGTTTTACTAGCCAGTATTAAGCCAGAGATTCTTAATGTCAGGCACGTTTGACCCGGCCATTAAGAATCTCCAATAAAGGGTTAAAAAAAACACCACACAGAGAAAAAATACTTTAATAGAAATTAATACACAGACACATTAGAGACTCCATCTTTATTACCCCCTGTCAGCCCTCCACGATCCTGCTCTTCTGTCTTCTTTCTTTCTAGTGTAGTAGTAGTGACGATTGTAGTGAGGATGAGGTGCACCAGCTCATCACTTGGGGCTGGGGAACCTCATCCTCACTACAATCCTCACTACAATCGGGAAGCAGCGTGCAGCCTTCACTCCGTGAGTGATCAGTGCTGGCTGTCAGCGGTAACAGCGGTAACGCTGACAGACGCGTTACCATAGCAACGGTGCTCTCGGAGCCGCGGTTAGCGGTGACGTCACCGCTAACTGCGTTGCTATGGCAACGGTGATCTCCGTTAATGACCGGCTGTGTCAGCCGGTCCCTAACGGAACGGGGAGTCAACCGTGTGCTAGAGCATGTCGCCGGTACACGGCGATACACATATGTGCACCGTGTACCGGAGAGATGCACTCGCAGGTCCTACATGACGCGTCATAGTCATGTGACCAGTCTGTAGCCAATGAGATAATAGCCACGTGACTGGTCACATGGCTATTTTGACGTCACGATAGGTCCTGCATCTCTGCTGGCAGTGCAGGTCACCGGGAGGATTAAGCGATCATCGGATGGAATAGCGGCAGGAGACAGAGTGCAAAAGGGATCGCGGGGACCGGTAAGTGTTATGGCAATGTTTATTAACTGTTTGTGTACATTTATAATGCATTTTTATGTGTTTGTGATTGCCTCCCATTATAGCCTATACGTTCGAGTTCGGTTCGTCGAACGTTCGACGAACCGAACTCGAACGGGACCCCCGTTCGGCGAACCGGCCTCGAGCCGAACCGGGACCGGTTCCCTCATCTCTAGTAAGGACGCACCATATCCTTATTATTTCAAAACTAATTCCAGGACTTGATCACTCACATAACATTTTTTTTTACCAGCTTTAATGACCATGTCTTGCTAAACAAAACTTTTTGTTGCATTTATATTACTTATTTATATTGGTGATATGAGCACGATCATTTTATTGGAGAATCTCTAACAATGAGGCTGTTGTTTATTCATACATTATAGGCTTTATTGCATGGTTCTTGACGAACCTCCTATACTGGACAATACTTTCAGAATTCTGTAATGGATTGGTTGTTCTGTGCACATAGCAGTTCCTACCTTGGTGGACAGGAACCTGTTATGGTGTACCACGTAAACATGCGTTGTACGACGAGTCTCTCTTAAAGCTAAACCTGTCCTTCTAGCCCTGCTGGTGTTCTTTCTTCTTTGGAACAAGCACAAGTTTACCACATAGATGGCTGCATATTCCTCCACTTTTGTAATATTTTGGCCTTTACGCCACAACAGTTTCTTCTTCCTGCTGCAATATATGTAATTGTGGGACAACTGTTTTGTTAGCAAGACCCAAGTTTTTGTCATGGATGTATTGAAGAAAGCTGAGGACAGGGAATTAAGGAGGAATATAAGAGTATGGAGGAAAATAGATGATGAAAGAAGTCCACAACAACTCCAACCACTACACAATATAATCACCAGCATGACCGGGACACAACAGCACACAGACCAACACAGCAATAAACTATAGTCAGATTGGGAAGACAGATGCCCCCATCTTAAAAAGGTGGGGAGCTAATGTGATAGTTTTTCAATAACATGCAATCCCAGAAGTAATAAGCAGGCTAGCAGAGGCTAACTCTTGCTAGCCTGACCATGAATGAGCACACAGTTGGGCGACGCCAGAGCCTGCTTGTATAACACCAATGAAACCATAGGATGAAGCACGGGTCTCAAACTCAGCTGAGTATAAGGGCCGAAGATAGAAAACACTTTTCTTTGGAGGGCTGCAGTCTTTGCAGGACAAAGTGACATTTTTAGTAACACCCTTTTTCTTTTCTATATACCTCGGGATCCTATTTATTTAACAATTTTTGCTCATTTATTATTGTAAATGTGCACTTTTTAATTTCAGTATATATATATATATATATATATATATATATATATACAGTCATATGAAAAAGTTTGGGCACCCCTATTAATGTTAACCTTTTTTCTTTACAACAATTTGGGTTTTTGCAACAGCTATTTCAGTTTCATATATCTAATAACTGATGGACTGAGTAATATTTCTGGATTGAAATGAGGTTTATTGTACTAACACAAAATGTGCAATGCGCATTTAAACAAAATTTGACCGGTGCAAAAGTATGGGCACCTCAACATAAAAGTGACATTAATATTTTGTAGATCCTCCTTTTGCAAAAATAACAGCCTCTAGTCGCTTCCTGTAGCTTTTAATGAGTTCCTGGATGAAGATATATGTCACCATTCCTCTTTACAAAACAATACCAGTTCAGTTCTTGGAATGCCGTGTTTTTTTGCCTCCATGCATAACGCCTTTTTGTATGACCAAACAACTCAATATTTGTTTCATCAGTCCACAGGACCTTCTTCCAAAATGTAACTGGCTTGTCCAAATGTGCTTTTGCATACCTCAGGCAACTCTGTTTGGGGCGTGCTTGCAGAAACGACTTCTTTCGCATCACTCTACCATACAGCTTCTCCTTATGCAACGTGCGCTGTATTGTTGACCGATGCACATTGACACCATCTGCAGCAAGATGATGCTGCAGGTCTTTGGAGGTGGTCTGTGGATTGTCCTTGACTGTTCTCACCATTCTTCTTCTCTGCCTTTCTGATATTTTTCTTGGCCTGCCACTTCTGGGCTTAACAAGAACTGTACCTGTGTTCTTCCATTTCCTTACTATGTTCCTCACAGTGGAAACTGTTTAAATCTCTGAGACAATTTTTTGTATCCTTCCCCTGAACAACTATGTTGAATAATCTTTGTTTTCAGATCATTTGAGAGTTGTTTTGAGGAGCCCATGATGCCACTCTTCATAGGAGATTCAAATAGGAGAACAACTTGCAAGTGGCCACCTTAAATACCTTTTCTCATGATTGGATACACCTGCCTATGAAGTTCAAAGCTCAATGAGGTTACAAAACCAATTTAGTGCTTTAGTAAGTCAGTAAAAAGTAGTTAGGAGTGTTCAAATCAAGAAATTGATAAGGGTGCCCATACTTTTGCACCGGTCAAATTTTGTTTAAATGCGGATTGCACATTTTCTGTTAGTACAATAAACCTCATTTCAATCCAGAAATATTACTCAGTCCATCAGTTATTAGATATATGAAACTCAAATAGCTGTTGCAAAAACCCAAATTGTTATAAAGAAAAAAGGTTAACATCAATAGGGGTGCCCAAACTTTTTCATATGACTATATATATATATATATATATATATATATATATATATATATATATATATATATATATATATACACTAATATAATAGCTGTACTGCAATAACTGTTGTTAACAAAATAGAATGTATTAACAAACATTCATTCTGCACACAAAAACCATAAAACAAATAGATAGAAATGTAATTATTAAAAGGCAAAGACTAAGCTAGTAGAAGCATTTCACAACATATATTTCAACACCACAAATATTACACGCAGATTGAACTAAATTGGCCAAGTAATGTTCTCCGTCTGTCTCTTTCCAGGTCTGTCTCTTTCCCCGTCTGTCTCTTTCCCTGTCTGCCTCTTTCCCCGTCTGCCTGTGTCTGTCTGTCTCTTTTTTGTCTGTCTCTATCTCTCTGTTTCTTTCTCCATCTGTCTCTTTCTAGGTCTGTCTCTTTCCCAGGTCTGTCTCTTTCCCCGTCTGTCTCCCCGTCTATTTCTCTGTCTCTATCAAGGTCTGTGTCTTTCCCCATCTATCTTTGTCTCTCTGGTTGTCTCCTCCTTCCCTGTCTGCCTGTCTCTGTTCCTGTCTGCATGTCTGTCTGTCTCTTTCCCCATCTGTCTCTTTCCAGGTTTGTCTCTTTACAGGTCTGTCTCTTTCCAGGTCTGTCTGTGTCTGTCTCTTTCCAGGTCTGTCTCTGTCTGTCTCTTTCCAGGTCTGTCTCTGTCTGTCTCTTTCCCTGTCTGCCTCTGTCTGTCTCTTTCACCATCTGTCTCTGTCTGTCTCTTTCACCGTCTGTCTCTGTCTGTCTCTTTCACCGTTTGTCTCTGTCTGTCTCTTTCCCTGTCTGTCTCTATCTCTCTGTCTCTTTCCCTGTCCGTCTCTCTGTCTGTCTCTCTGTATCCGTCTCCCCACCAACATCTTATTACCTCACATATAAGCTTCTTATACTATGAATGTCTTTTGTTCCTATAGCAACCAATCACAGCTCCTACTAATAACCTGTAGTTCCAGGCTCCATTTACTTTAATAGAGGCATGTTTTTTGGACAGTAACTGTAAAGCGCGGGGTTACATTTTCATGTCAAAACATAGTCTATGACGTTCCCTGGGTCACATGAGGTGTCTGTGCAAAATTTCGTGATTGTAAATGCGACGGTGCGGATACACTTTTCGTTTCACTTTTTCCCCATTATGTAGATAGGGGCAAAATTGATTGGTAAATTGGAACGCGCGGGGTTAAAATTTCGCCTTACAACATAGCCTATGACGCTCTCGGAGTCCAGATGTGTCAGTGTGCAAAATTTTGTGACTGTAGCTGCGACGGTGCAGATGCCAATCCCGGACACACACACACACACACGCACACGCACACACATACATAAACACATTCAGCTTTATATATTATATATATATATATATATATATATACATACAGTACAGACCAAAATTTTTATCAGAATTTGTATTATGGCAAGAAAAAGCAGCTAAGTAAAGAAAAACGAGTGGCCATCATGACTTTAAGAAATGAAGGTCAGTCAGTCCGAAAAATTGGGAAAACTTTGAAAGTGTCTCCAAGTGCAGTGGCAAAAACCATCAAACGCTACAAAGAAACTGGCTCACATGAGGACCGCCTCAGGAAAGGAAGACCAAGAGTCACCTCTGCTGGAGGATAAGTTTATCCAGGTCACCAGCCTGAGAAATCACAGGTTAACAGCAGCTCAGATTAGAGACCAGGTCAATGCCACACAGAGTTCTAGCAGCAGACACATCTCTAGAACAACTGTTAAGAGGAGACTTTGTGCAGCAGGCCTTCATGGTAAAATAGCTGCTAGGAAACCACTGCTAAGGACAGGCAAAAAGCAGAAGAGACTTGTTTGGGCTAAAGAACACAAGGAATGGACATTAGACCAGTGGAAATCTGTGCTTTGGTCTGATGAGTCCAAATTTGAGATGTTTAGATCCAACCACTGTGTCTTTGTAGAAAAGGTGAACGGATGGACTCTACATGGCTGGTTCCCAACGTGAAGCATGGTGGAGGAGGTGTGATAGTGTGGGGGTGCTTTGCTGGTGACACTGTTGGGGATTTATTCAAAATTGAAGGCATACAGAACCAGCATGCCTACCACAGCATCTTGCAGCGGCGTGCTATTCCATCCGATTTGCATTTAGTTGGACCATCATTTATTTTTCAACAGGACAATGACCCCAAACACACCTCCAGGCTGTGTAAGGGCTATTTGACTAAGAAGGAGAGTGATGGGGTGCTACGCCAGATTACCTGGTCTCCACAGTCACCAGACCTGAACCCAATCGAGATGGTTTGGGGTGAGCTGGACCGCAGAGTGACGGCAAAAGGGCCAATAAGTTCTAAGCATCTCTGGGAACTCCTTCAAGACTGTTGGAAAACCATTTCCGGTGACTACCTCTTGAAGCTCATCAAGAGAATGCCAAGAGTGTGTAAAGCAGTAATCAAAGCAAAAAGGTGGCTACTTTGAAGAACCTAGAATATAACACATATTTTCAGTTGTTTCACACTTTTTTTAAGTATTGCATTCCACATGTGTTAATTCATAGTTTTGATGCCTTCATTGTGAATCTACAATTTTCAGAGTCCTGAAAATAAAGAAAACTCTTTGAATGAGAAGGTGTGTACAAACTTTTGGTCTGTACTGATATATATATATATATATATATATACACAGTATATATATATATATATATATATATATATGCTCACACACACTTCCCCTCTGTATACTATTCCCCCCCATATGTCCCCATCCTGGTATATATGTCCCCATCCTGGGCCCTTCCTGGTATGTATGTCCTCATCCTGGGACCATACTAGTATGTATGTGCCAATCCTGGTTTACTGTCCCCTTCCTACCATATATGTCCTCCTCATGGTATATATGTTCCCTTCCTGGTATATATGTCCCCATCGTGGTCTATATGTATTCATCCTGGGCCCTTCCTGGTATATAAGTATCAATCCTGGGACCCTCCTGGTATATATGTCACCATCCTGGTTTATTTGTCCCCATCCTAGTATATATATCCCATCCTGGAATGTATATCACCCTCCTGGTCACATTCTGGTATATCTGTCCCCATCCTGGTTTTTGTCTTTTTCCTAGTATATAGTCTGCCTTCTTTTATATGCCCCCCTCCTGGGCCCCTCCTGGTGTATATAAATCCTCCTCTTGGGCACATTCTGGTATATATGTCCGCATCCTGTATTTTTTCCCTTCCTTGTATATATGTCCTCCTTCTTGTATTTATGTCCCTTTCCATGGCCCCTCCTTGTGTATATATATATCCCTCTCCTAGGCACATTCTAGTATAATGTCCTCATCCTTGGTTTTGTCCCCTTCCTTGTATATATTTCCTCTCTTTTTGTATATATGTCACCTTCCAGGTCCCCTTATCATATATGTGCTGTCAAGTCGCTGCAGAAATTTCAGCATGTACGTGCGAACAAGACCTAAGTCCTCAGCACCTTGGTACATGCAAGCAGCACATGTGGAGATTTAAAGAGTCGGCGGCTAGCAAGACCGAGGCGGGCGCCCGAGCACTGCCACCCCCGGGAATCTTCCCGGGGTCCTCAGAAGAGGTCATCACAGGTGGCATGTGGCCTGCGAGCCGGAGGTTCCCAACCCCTGAGCTAAAGCAAGGGAGGGGCTGGGGACGGCTGCCTCCCTACCACCCACGGTGCTCTTCATCTCAAGGAGCGCCTACCTGTCCCCGCCGGATGCTGTGTCTTCGCCACCTCCACGTTGCCTGCAGCACTGTGATGAGGTTGCAGAGTGATGACCTCATCACGCTGGGCTGCGGGATGACGCGACACCTCCCTGCTCAGCTCCACTCACTTTGCTTCAAGCCACATGGCTAATTTGCATGCGATGCCCTAGAAGGGCTTCGCATGCAATTTTGCCAAGTGTGCAGTGGCTGAAATGACACAGCCGGGTCCCCCTGCTGCGGCTATGACTAGGGCATGGCGAAGAGGGGGGCCTGGCTTGCCTGGGGCTTCATAAAGCTAAGTAATTACTGGGGCTCGGGCGGGTCCCCCCTCTTCACCAGGCCCCCTACACTAGTCATGGTTGTAATGCCCTAATGGCAGCCCTGGATGAGATAACATCACTGCCGTCATCATACTCCATAAACCTATACAAGTAATCCATAGTGGACATTACAATCAGCAATACAAATAGTATATACAATGTACAGCACAAAACTATATCAGATTCCCCACGGGGAAAACACTTATCAGATATATTTTTACTACGGCTCCTTACAGCTCAGAACTTATATAGAGCCATAATATAACATGTACTTGAGGCCTAATACTATAATATCTATTTGTTCTATCACAATTCCCAGTCTGCCACCCAGAAAGAGGCCAAGAAGAAGAAGAAGTCTGATGACATCCCACAGCCAGAAGAGCGGGCAGCTTTCTTCACACTCCTTGGTAAGACTCCTTTCACCTTCTCAGTATTCCAGAAAACCAGAACTAATTATGTATAAAATGTCACAGAAACATGTTGGGAAAAGTGTTCTCTTTCAGCCTCTTATACAGTGCCTACAAGTAGTATTCAACCCCCTGCAGATTTAGCAGGTTTACACATTCGGAATTAACTTGGCATTGTGACATTTGGACTGTAGATCAGCCTGGAAGTGTGAAATGCACTGCAGCAAAAAAGTATGTTATTTCTTTTTTTTTTTTTTTTACTAAATTGAGAAAAGTTTATTCAGAGGGTCATTTATTATTCAACCCCTCAAACCACCAGAATTCTGTTTGGTTCCCCTAAAGTATTAAGAAGTATTTCAGGCACAAAGAACAATGAGATTCACATGTTTGGATTAATTATCTCTTTTTCCAGCCTTTTCTGACTAATTAAGACCCTCCCCAAACTTGTGAACAGCACTCATACATGGTCAACATGGGAAAGACAAAGGAGCATTCCAAGGCCATCAGAGACAAAGATCGTGGAGGGTCACAAGGCTGGCAAGGGGTACAAAACCCTTTCCAAGGAGTTGGGCCTACCTGTCTCCACTGTTGGGAGCATCATCCGGAAGTGGAAGGCTTATGGAACTACTTTTAGCCTTCCACGGCCTGGACAGCCTTTGAAAGTTTCCTCCCGTGCCGAGGCCAGGCTTGTCCGAAGAGTCAAGGCTAACCCAAGGACAACAAGGAAGGAGCTCCAGGAAGATCTCATGGCAGTGGGGACATTGGTTTCAGTCAATACCATGAGTAACGTACTCCACCGCAATGGTCTCTGTTCCAGACGAGCCCGTAAGGTACCTTTACTTTCAAAGCGGCATGTCAAGGCTCGTCTACAGTTTGCTCATGATCACTTGGAGGACTCTGAGACAGACTGGTTCAAGGTTCTTTGGTCTGATGAGACCAAGATCGAGATCTTTGGTGCCAACCACACACGTGACGTTTGGAGACTGGATGGCACTGCATACGACCCCAAGAATACCATCCCTACAGTCAAGCATGGTGGTGGCAGCATCATGCTGTGGGGCTGTTTCTCAGCCAAGGGGCCTGGCCATCTGGTCCGCATCCATGGGAAGATGGATAGCACGGCCTACCTGGAGATTTTGGCCAAGAACCTCCGCTCCTCCATCAAGGATCTTAAGATGGGTCGTCATTTCATCTTCCAACAAGACAACGACCAAAAGCACACAGCCAAGAAAACCAAGGCCTGGTTCAAGAGGGAAAAAAATCAAGGTGTTGCAGTGGTCTAGTCAGTCTCCTGACCTTAACCCAATTGAAAACTTGTGGAAGGAGCTCAAGATTAAAGTCCACATGAGACACCCAAAGAACCTAGATAACTTGGAGAAGATCTGCATGGAGGAGTGGGCCAAGATAACTCCAGAGACCTGTGCCGGCCTGATCAGGTCTTATAAAAGACGATTATTAGCTGTAATTGCAAACAAGGGTTATTCCACAAAATAGTAAACCTAGGGGTTGAAGAATAATTGACCCACACTTTTATGTTGAAAATTTATTAAAATTTAACTGAGCAACATAACTTGTTGGTTTGTAAGATTTATGCATCTGTTAATAAATCCTGCTCTTGTTTGAAGTTTGCAGGCTCTAACTAATTTGCATCTTATCAAACCTGCTAAATCTGCAGGGGGTTTAATACTACTTGTAGGCACTGTAAATACAGTACAAAATTATGTGATAGATAGAGTGACAGAGAACATGTCATGGCATTCAGGAATTCATGGAAATATAAAAATGTTTAGATTAGATCATAGTAGCTCACACTATAGCTCACTGACTTCGTAGCCAAAACCAGGAGTGGAACAATCAGAGGAAAGAATAGAAACACGAGTGGGTATTTATCCCCCACTCCTGGTTTTGGCTAGAAATTCTGATGTAACATACTGACCAAATACTGAAAGTGTGAACGAGGTGTAAGGATAAGTGATAACTTATTCATCAATGGGAGTCCGATTGCTGGGACCGGCACCGATAGGTAAGATGTGCAACCTTTATCTCCATTACACTGACGCTCATGTCTGACTCGACCCCTGATCCATTTATTCCATCAGTGGCTGCCGCGTGCTGTAGTTGACTTTTTCTGACTGCCCCAAAGAGGATGAATGGAGCTGCGGCCACACATTCGACCTGTTGCACTTTATAATGAGGATAAAATGTCCTGTCAGGCAGGGCCGGCGTCAGCACTTGGCACACCCGGTCAAATGCCGGGGCCCAGGGCCACCGGGGGGGCCCACTCGCAGTGGCAGGCCAAGCCACCGCTATTCAGGGGGGCCCGGTACCCACGCTGTCACCGGCCTGTTCCCCCGCCGAGGATCGCACTTTCAATTGTATCCGCATGCCGATACAATTGAAAGCAATGAATTGAAAGCAATACAATTGAAAGCAATGAATGATGAGATGGAGCGGCGCGCGCCCTCTCCCATCATTCTCCCTCTGTGACTCTCGGAGCTCTGACAGCTCAGCAGCGGAGTGCGGTGACGTCAACACAGCAGTGCTGTCTGAGCGACAGCGACAGCAGTGCCGGCTGAGGAGACCGGAGCAGCGGGGGAACGAGGAAAAGTGAGAATGTATTCAATCACTATGGCCAGACTGCTATGGGGGTTGTATACTACATGAAGGTGACTAATGCTATCTGGGTTTGCACTGTGCTATATACTACATGAAGGTGCCTAATGCTATCTGGGTTTGCATTGTGCTATATACAGGCTGTATACTACATGAAGGTGCCTAATGCTATGTGGGTTTGCACTGTGTTATATGGTGGCTGTATACTACATGAAGGTGCCTAATGCTATCTGGGTCTGCATTGTGCTATATGCGGGCTATATACTACATGAAGGTGCCTAATGCTATCTGGGTCTGCACTGTGCTATATGGTGGATGTATACTACATGAAGGTGCCTAATGCTATCTTAGTGTACATTGTGCTATATGCGGGTTGTATACTACATGAAGGTGCCTAATGCTATCTTGGTCTGCATTGTGCTATATGCGGACTCTATACTACATGAAAATGCAAAATGCTATCTGGGTCTGCATTGTGCTATATGCGGACTGTATACTACATGAGGGTGCCTAATGCTATATGGGGCTGCATTGTGCTATATGGGGGTTGCATAGTGCTATATAGGGGCTGTATACTACATGAGGGTGCATAATGCTATATGGAGCTACATTGTGCTATATGGGGGCTGCATAGTGCTATATGGGGGTTGCATAGTGCTATATGGGGGCTGCATAGTGCTATATGGGGGCTGCAGAGTGGGCCCCTGGAGTCAATTCCCCTGGTGGGCACCATACACCCCAGTTTGATCCTGGGGCTATGTGGGACGGGTCTTGCATTATTATTCCACCCCAGTACGCTTGCCTGGTCTTTCTCTTCACCTTCACTGCCATTACATTTATGTTCTGCTTGTGCGCTGTAGCATCTAGAAATATTTCCGGAACTCTTCAGTAAGATGGTGTTGGAGTCAGCGCCTGTGCATATCGCTTTCTCCAGCACCATCTTATTGAAGATGCTGTCCTCCTGCTTCGGACTTCTCAGAAGCTTGTACCCTGGTTTTGCCAAAAAGAAAGGACGTGAGGGTGCATGTGCCACCCACAGCAAAAGCATCCTAGAAGTCCGAAGCAGGAGGACAGCGTCTTCACTAAGATGGCACTGGAGATAGCAGTATGCGCAGCTGCTGACTCTAACGCCATCTTAGGGATTCTTTTAAAGAAGTCGTAAAGACAGTTCCAGGTAAATCATTGGATTTGAAAACATTTTCATAAAGTAAAATTTTGCTTAGCTGTGTAATCGGTCTAGTAGTGAGAGCAGCTGTTGCCTTGTCAATCAATTGTTGATCAATTGTGTATTGTTCTGACGATTGGAGGCAGCAGGGTGCTATTCTTTACATGTATTTGTGCCGCCCCGGTGACAACCGACGGGCTACTCGGACCCGGATCAACAGTGGCTCGAGGGGTCTCCGGACCCAAGGCGGGGCTGCGCAGCCTCTCGAAATAAAAAGAGGGAGTTTTTGTGTTTTGGGATAGTGTTCGTGACGCCACTCACGGTGTGTGTTAACGTGAGGGACCACCGCTGCCGGTTTGGGGAGCCCGGGAACGCTGGTGCGTGGCAGCTGAAGTTGTTAACCCCTCCGTGGGCAGGGGAGTGGTGTCCCGAGGCCTGGTGATGGATGGCGTGGGGAACCCGTCGGGTGCAAGGGGGGTAACGTGTACTCACACAGTCCAAAGTCACTGACGCTGACACCAGGTAAACCAAACTCTTGAGCACTCTGTGGTCCTTGTACGGGCACGCTGGGTCCGTGTCCTCTTGGTGCTGCTTGTTGACCTGAAGCCTTATCCCTTGGCACTGTATGTCCTACGTGTGGATCCCTTACACTTGAAGCGTTTCGGGTCCCGCTCACCTGCGTGGCTAGCAGGGTGAGCTTGCTCTCAGGTTTCACACTTGGGATTTTCTGGACGGTTGTGGGAAGTCTTATCCCCCTCGTTGCGCTACTACCCCGATTCTGGAGCAGGTGGGGAACGGTTCCTGAAGATTCCATTCCCGTCAGGTGAATTACTGGGCTGCATGAAGCTACTTCCCAGCCTAGGGTCCGCGTACCCCGTCGTGCCCTGGTCCCTGCCCTGTTGTAGCACAAGGCAGCCGGCCTGCTCTCTGTAGCAGCACCGTGCTCCCTGCCACTACCCCCCCCCCCGACCGGGGTACCAGCTCCTTCTGGCCAGGCCAATGTCTGGCACCTGGGACGGGTACAGGAGCCCAGCTCCACAGCGTGACCTGGACTGTCACCGCTATATCTCCTTCCACCTCCACTCTCCACAACTCGCTCTCTGCACTGACACTTCTGCCCTCCTTCTACCAGCCCTCCATCTGGGTGGCCCTATTCCCCTCAGGCTGCCCAATGGGTGTTTGGTGGGTGTGGTTCAGAGTGTTCCTCAGGATTTGTGTACACCTGTTGGTAGCAACACCAAGTGACAGGACCCGTAGCCAAGGAGGAGGGGGTACCATGTAGAAGGGCAGATTGCACGGCACCCTTGTGACGACCTCATAGGCCAGGGCGTCACATATTCATTAGCTTTTTCATTAAACTTACTTATTCTACTTCTAAGTGGTGAGCACCAATTTACTTTTTGGGAATGCTACATTGCTCTTTTTTTGGGCACCATAAGTGCAGAGGCGCCGATATACCTATGAATTGAACCAATTTACTAGTTATAGTAGTGGCCATATATACTATTGGATATTGCATGTTTAAATATATATTGCCAAATCCTTCTTTCCCTCAAAGTCTGCTTTTTGGGGCACAGTTGAGCAGCTGATGTCTACCAATTTCCTTTTGGGAATGTTAATCCTTTGCTTTGCCACCTTCTGTTGTTAAAACTGCTTTTCTGAGGTTGTATAATTAACATAATGGCAACTGGGTTTTTTACATAATATTGACTGTGCACTGTGCATACGGTAGTATTGAAGGCAAGAACATTTTAGTTTTTCCTTATGTGTTATTACCAGTTCTTATAACTGAAAAGCAGGTGGCAGTAGTTCCCCACTATACAAATTCTGTAGCATGAATAGTCTATCCCTTCAAGCTTAGCAAAAAGGAGAAAGATATTGCACATGGACAAGCAAGCACAGCTTATACTGTATAATACAATAGAACCTTTATTACAATTTAAAAATATAAACAATTAAAACCAAGTCTAACAATACATTATTATAATTGTACACTATCTATATATATAATTGCCTTATTCTGTCTGTCTGTCTGTCTGTCTGTCTTGCTCCAAAATTGTGTCCTTACGGTGACACAAAGCTGATTGGCCGCTGGGCTCGCCATGGCCCCGCCACCCGCACGGATTGGCCGCTCGCCTCACCTCGGCTCCGCCCCCCACGGATTGGTCGCTCGCCTCGGCCTGGCCCCGCCCTCCGCATGGATTGGCCACTCGCCCCGGCCCTCCGCACGCATCGCCAGACATAACCTTGCACTGCTGGGATCGTGACGGAGCCAGTGAACGCTGGTAACCATTATACACATCGGGTAACTAAGGTCCCTTAGTTACCCGATGTGTATCATAGTTACCAGTGTACACCGGCTCCGTCAGGATCCCAGCAGCGCCAGACATAACCTTGCGATGCTGGGATCTTGACGGAGCCGGTGAACGCTGGTAACCATTATACACATCGGGTAACTAAGGTCCCTTAGTTACCCGATGTGTATCATAGTTACCAGTGTACACCGGCTCCGTCACGATCCCAGCAGCGCCAGACATAACCTTGCGATGCTGGGATCTTGACGGAGCCGGTGAACGCTGGTAACCATTATACACATCGGGTAACTAAGGTCCCTTAGTTACCCGATGTGTATCATAGTTACCAGCGTACACCGGCTCCCGGTACACATGTGCAGGGAGCCAGCATTATACTCCTCTCCCCCCAGGACTACTCCTCCTATTATAGTCCTCCTATTATACTCCTCTATGACTATAATAGGAGAACTATTATAGCATGGGGGAGGGAGCACGATGGGGTGCGCGGCATGGGGGATGTAGCACGATGGGGGGTGCGCAGCATGAGGGATGGAGCACAATGGGGAGTGCGCAGCATGGAGGATGGAGCACGATGGGGAGTGCACAGCATGGGGGATGGAGCACGATAGGAAGTGCGCAGCATGGGGGATGGAGCACGATGGGGGGTGCGCAGCATCGGGGATGGAGCACGATGGGGAATGCGCAGCATAAGGGATGGAGCACGATGGGGGGTGGGCAGCATGGGGGATGGAGCACGATGGGGGGTGCGCAGCATGGGGGAAGGGGCACGATGGGGGGTGCGCAGCATGGGGGATGGAGCACGATGGGAGGTGCACACCTCCCCCCAACACACACACACAACACACCACACACACACTGGGAACCACAAACACCACCATACACAGACACCCACACACACAGACAACGCCGCACACACACAACACCCAACACACAAACACCGCGGCATACATAAATATACGCACATACCGCACAACACACACATTGCACAAAACAGACCTCCCCCCAAAACACACCACACCCACACAAACCGCGCAACACACACACAACGCTACAGACACACAGCGCTCCACAAACAACGCAACACACATACAACACCGCTCTCACCCCCCGCCACACCCAGACAACACCCAGAACATGTACAGCGCCCTACACAAACACTTGGTAACTACACACAACAACATCTATATATATATAACAAAAATCATACATGAACTACACAATACGTAAATTCTAGAATACCCGATGTGTAGAATCGAGCCACCTTCTAGTATATATATATATATATATGTTACACTGCACAGAATTAACCACCAAAGGGGTACAAGATTATACAGGGGGAGTAAACCAATAACCCCCAGAAACAGGTTATGTATATAAACTGGTGGTCAAGCATAAGTTGGATAGACATATAATATGCTCCGATAAGTAGGGTGACTAAATGCACATGTGAAATAAAATAATACACAATATACCGGTACCTTGCCTTCTGCATTCAAACATGCAACAGAACAGTCACACCCATCCTAAAGAAACCTTCCCTCGATCCAACCTCTACTACCAACTATCGCCCCATATCACTGCTCCCGTTCGCTTCAAAACGTCTTGAACAGCATGTCCATGCTGAACTTTCCTCCCACCTCTCTAACTCTCTCCTTGACAACCTACAGTATGGCTTCTGTCCACATCACTCTACTGAAACTGCCCTGACTAAAACCACAAATGACTTGCTTACTGCCAAAGCTAACAGTCACTTGTCCATACTCCTCCTTCTAAACCTGTCCTCAGCCTTTGACACTGTCGACCACTCCCTCCTATTACATACCTCCCAACCGTCCCGGATTCTGCGGGACTTGCATGATTTATCAGGTCTGTCCCGCACTCCCGCAGCTCACAGCTGATGTCCCGGCTCCTCCCCTCAGTGGAGTGAATAAATTAAATTAAATTATCATCGGCTCTGGATTTTCAGGGGAGCCGGGACTCGAACTCGTGGAACTGTGAGTTCATTGTTTCAAAGGCAGCAGCTTTACCACTGAGCTACTGCCTGTATTGAAAGTAATAGGAAGATTTTGTTATCTTGACCTCTATACTGCAGGTGAGACACCAGAAGCAGATTATTCAGCTGCAAAGATGGATGGAGGGATGAATGGAGGGATAGAGGGAGGGATGGATGGATGATAGAGGGATGAATGGAGGGATAGAGGGAGGCATGAATGGAGGGATAGAGGCAGGGATGGATGGATGATAGAGGGATGAATGGAGGGATGAATGGAAGGATAGAGGGAGGGATGGATGGATGATAGAGGGATGAATGGAGGGATGAATGGAGGGATAGAAGGAGGGATGAATGGAGGGATAGAGGGAGGGATAGAGGGATGATAGAGGGATGAATGGAGGGATAGAGGGAGGGATGAATGGAGGGATAGAAGGAGGGATGAATGGAGGGATGAATGGAGGGATAGAGGGATGAATGGAGGGATGAATGGAGGGATAGAGGGAGGGATGGATGATAGAGGGATGAATGGAGGGATGAATGGAGGGATAGAGGGAGGGATGAATGGAGGGATAGAGGCAGGGATGGATGGATAATAGAGGGATGAATGGAGGGATGAATGCAGGGATAGAGGGAGGGATGGATGGATGATAGAGGGATGAATGGAGGGATAGAGGGATGAATGGAGGGATGAATGGAGGGATAGAGGGATGGATGGATGATAGAGGGATGAATGGAGGGATAGATGGAGGGATGGATGATAGAGGGATGAATGGAGGGATGAATGGAGGGATAGAGGGAGGGATGGATGCATGGATGATAGAGGGATAGAGGGAGGGATGGATGGATGATAGAGGGATGAATAAAGGGATGAATGGAGGGATAGAGGGGGGATGAATGGAGGGATAGAGGGATGAATGGAGGGATAGAGGCAGGGATGGATGGATGATAGAGGGATGAATTGAGGGATGAATGGAGGGATAGAGGGAGGGATGGATGGATGATAGAGGGATGAATGGAGGGATGAATGGAGGGATGAATGAAGGGATAGAGGGATGAAAGGAGGGATAGAGGGATGGATGGATGATAGAGGGATGAATGGAGGGATGGATGGAGGGATAGAGGGAGGGATGAATGGAGGGATGAATGGAGGGATAGAGGGATGAATGGAGGGATGAATGGAGGGATAGAGGGAGGGATGGATGATAGAGGGATGAATGGAGGGATGAATGGAGGGATAGAGGGATGAATGGAGGGATAGAGGCAGGGATGGATGGATGGATAATAGAGGGATGAATGGAGGGATAGAAGGAGGGATGAATGGAGGGATAGAGGGATGAATGGAGGGATAGAGGGAGGGATGGATGGATGATAGAGGGATGAATGGAGGGATGAATGGAGGGATGAATGGAGGGATGAATGGAGGGATAGAGGGAGGGATAGAGGGAGGGATGGATGGATGATAGAGGGATGAATGGAGGGATAGAGGGAGGGATAGAGGGAGGGATGGATGGATAGATGATAGAGGGATGAATGGAGGGATAAATGGAGGGATAGAGGGATGAATGGAGGGATGAATGCAGGGATAGAGGGATGAATGGAGGGATGAATGGAGAGATAGAGGGATGAATGGAGGGATAGAGGGAGGGATGGATGATATAGGGATGAATGGAGGGATGAATGGAGGGATAGAGGGAGGGATGGATGCATGGATGATAGAGGGATGAATGGAGGGATAGAGAGATGGATGGATGATAGAGGGATGAATGGAGGGATGAATGGAGGGATAGAGGGAGGGATAGATGGATGATAGTGGGATGGATGGATGATAGAGGGATGGATGATAGAGGGATATATAGATACACGACAGATAATAGATAGATAGAGATAGAATCATAGATAGATAGAGAGATAGAATCATAGATAGAATCATAGATAGATGGATAGATAGAATCATAGATAGAGAGATAGAATCATAGTTAGATAGAATCATAGATAGATAGAATCATAGATAGATAGAGGGATAGAGATAGATAGATAGATAGATATTGAATCTCAATGTTGGTGAAAGAGTCAGATTCATTTGTTCCCATAAAACTACTATAAAGAAATGAGGAAAAAAATACAAATACAATTTTTTTTCATCTTCACCACCTTGGATTCAAACCAGCAACGTTCAAAACTTGTGTCCAGCAACCTCCTGGCATTCCTAGCCGCTCTAGCTGTTGAGCCACTAGGATTGATGATGTCAGAGGGAGGATTTCACATAAATGAACCTACAATGCAGCCTCTTACACAGCAGATTACACAGGACACAGCTCCATTGTACAGAGCAGCATCTCTATGTCCTGTATTCTAGAGGGAGAGGAAAAGAGGATTTTTTTTCTTCTAATAAAGTTACTAAAAATAATTAAAAAAAATAGAATAATGTAATTTTATTGCACTTTTTTTTATAAAATAATAAACATTACAAATCAGCAAATAACATGGACATATTTGGTGTCCCTGTAATCGTAATGACCTGAACAACACAGCGATCAGATTATTTATGGGGACCGGTAAATGGCGGGAAAAAAAGGCGCAATTTATTATTTTTCTTTATTAAAACCCATAAAAAATGTAATAAAAATGGATTACTGAGGCCGTGTTCACACATAGCGTAAATGCTGCATTTTTTCTGCAGGTGTCCGCGCCACGAGTGCAATAACAATGTTCTCTGATTATTGCGTGTTTGCGGTATTTTTTATACATTGTCCCCCTTATTTGATACATGTTTGTTGCTGATGTGAATCCTGAAGCTTATAAAGAAAAAAACACCAAATCCGCACAGTTCAGCGGCGTCTTTCCACGCACCAGGAGCGGAGATTTCAGGACATCTCATCCACTTTGCTTGGACAATTAGTCCATATTCACATGTAGTGTAAATGCTGAATTTTTTTCTGCTGTTTCTTTGCACATTTATTCTGCTGTGTTTAATTGTCCAAGTAAAGTGGATGTGATTCCATGAAAAGACGCCGCTGAATTCTGCGGTTCTGCGGGGGGGGGGGGGTTCTCTGGAGGTTTCTATGTGGAGCTTAAAAAAATGCAGGAAAAAGCTTCTCTGTACATAAAAACACTTAAAAACGCAGATTCACATGTGAACCAAAAACACATTAAATAATGGAGAAAATGCAGCAAAAATGGAAAAAACAGAGAAGATTGTTATTGTGTAGTTTGGTGCAGACAGAAACAAAAAGAAACAGAATTTATGCAACGTGTGAACACGGATTGATAGGCACAAATAAGCAACATGTCATATAGTGACACATAGAAATATAAAAAAATTCTGACTGCTAAAAATATGAATGAACAGTCCGGGGCATCTGCTGAATGACCCTTACTGCTAAATGGGTGTGGCTAGGGGTGTGGCTAGGGGCGTGGTCAAAATTTGCCGCGGCGCTGCACGCGCCGCATACTTTGTCCCTCTTTCCTTTCTTGAAAAGTTGGGAGGTATGCTATTACAGACCTTCTCTTGTCATGGAGTCAGAGTGTGGCACCCCAGGGTTGCCACAGTAACAACACAAAGGGTTAACTCCCCACACACAACACCAAGACCTCCTGCCCAGAAGGGGGAGACCAAGCTGCTTCCCTGTATATTCTGGTGGGAAGAGGAAATGGTCAGTAGTTTTCAGTTTGTGAGTTCAGTGCAGAGCACTGAGGAGAAAGGATCTCTGCAGGTTGGAAGCTGGCTTTAGCTCACCTCAGGATCCACTGACCAATTCCAGGCCTAGCTGAGGGTCTGAGGGAAGGAGACAGATTACACAGAGAACATTCCTGGGAGGAAGAGCATTGCAGAGCTCATCCCAGTGAAGCACACAGAACGGATGCTGGATCCGAGACTGCAGGTTACATACTGTACAGTTACCACCAGAGAAGTGAGGATTCCACATTCTCGATCTGTACCACAGACACAAGCAACATAGGAGAGTTCAGGAACATACTAGGAAGGACTCGAGTTGCCTGTCAGGTCGGTACCTAGGAGCAGAGCAGAGCCGGCTGCATAGTTCACACAGCAGCAGGGCCACAGACACAAAGTGCAGGCAAGGAAGCCAAAACGGCCCGGCTGGGTGGGAGAAACCCTGAACCCCTCACAGACTCCGTGGACAGTACTCTGCTGAATACCATCATCAGTAAAGGACAAAGAAACTGCAAAACCGTGAGTCTGCCTGTTTATTGTGCTCGTGTCCTGCACTCCCCCCATAGACTAACACACTGCCCCGGGGAAAAGGCTCTACCCGTGGGGAGCCGTCCCATCTCAAGCTGCCTTCCATCACCCCCAGAGGTTCTGCAGCAGCGGAGGTCATCTCTGATCACATTCCACGGGTGGCGTCACGAACATAACCCCCCTTTTTATTGTGGAACCAGGGAGCACGGACCGGGTCATGACACCGTGATCCCCTTTCCAGAAGCAACCCCTTGGCCCGATCTGGGTATCCCCTTAACCCCTGGCGACACAAGAGACCTTGCCCTCTCTTGGATCTCTTCTTATCTTTCCAACTGCACTTTTAGGCTAGGTTCGCACACTGCGTCTTTTTGACGCTGCGTTTTTGTGCGCTTTTGGCCACTAAAAACACACAAAAACGCACCTGCGTCGAAAAAACGCATCCAAAAACGCACGCGTTTTTACCGTGATTTGGTGCGTTTTTGATCTCTGCGTTTTTCTGCGTTTTTCAAATGCATTGCATGGGCGGAAAATGCAGAAAAACGCAGGAAAGAACTGACATGTCCATTTTTTTTTTTAACTCAGAAACGCAGGTAAAAAAACCAGATGTGTGCGGACAGCAAAAATGAAAACTCATAGACTTTGCTGGGGAAGCAAAGTCCTGCAGTTTTGAGGCCAAAAACGCACCCGAAAAACGCGCAAAAACGCACTGTGCGCACATAGCCTTAGTGTCTCCCACTCCCACACAACCTCTTCATCCCGCCCGCTCTCTGTTGGAGTACTCAAAGCTCAGTCCTGGGACGCTTAAGCTGGGTTCACACACAACGACAGCGACAACGACGTCGCTGTTACGTCACCATTTCCAGTGACGTAACAGCGACCTTAGATGATCGCTAGTAAGCTGTCAAACATGTGATTTTAAGCAGCGACGGAGCAGCAATCATAGCGACCTCGACGGTCGTTGTGCGGTGTCACACGCGTCGCTATGCGACGACTCAGACCTTGATAGAGGCGTGGTGTTTACCCCTAGACATGTTTTGCGTTGCCTCTTTTCACGCCCCTCTGTTCCGATTGGTGATCGCTACAGTGCCTTTGTGTTGCCTTTTTTCACGCCCCTCTATTCCGATTGGTGATCACTACAGCGGCGCCTGATTCGGTGACCGTGCCAAACAAAGGAAGACGCAGTAGTGCTTTCATTCATTCTACCTGAGCTTTTTCAACACGCAGTTTGAATCTACTACGTGGAACAAAGAAAGGAACTTAAAGAATGAAATCACTGTAACGCCTTCGGCAAGGTACCGAATCGGAACGCTGTTGTAACCACCAATCGAAGTCGTAGGGGCGTTGCAAAATACACCGCAAAAACATGCCCTTGTCCTGCCTTCAGTCATACGTCACTGCCTTCAGCGTCGTCGCGACCATCGCTGCTGCGGTGTCAAACACAAGGATGCTGAGCTTATCATCATGGCGCAGCGGGATAGCAGCGATCAAAAAATGACCTGGATTATTCAGGAGCGAGCAGCGATTTCACAGAAGGGGTCTGATCGTTGTTATGTGTCACACACAGCAACGTCGCTGTTGAGGTCGTTGCTACGTCACAGAAAATGGCGACTTAGAAGCGATTTCGTTGTCGTCGTCGCTGTGTGTGACACCACCTTTACTCTACTCCATCTATACATTTGGCCTAGGACAACTCCTAAAGTCCCATGGCTTCCAGTAGCAACTATATGCTGATGACACTCAGATCTACCTCTCTGGCCCAGACGTCATATCTCTGCTGTCCAGAATCCCGGAGTGTCTATTGGCCATATCCTCCTTCTTCACCTCTCGCTTCCTAAAGCTCAATGTAGCAAACACTTAAATGATCATCTTTCCTCCATCTCACCTATACTTCCTACCTGATCTATCTATTACAATAAATAACATCATGCTCTCCCCAGTACCCAAAGTTCGGTGCCTTGGAGTGACCTTTGACTCTGCCTTGTCCTTCATACCACACATCCAAACCCTCACCACCTCCTGCCGTCTTCAACTCAAAAATATTTCCAGAATCCGTCTTTCCTCAATTCTCATTCTACAAAAATGCCAGTGCAGCCCTCATAATCTCCCGCCTCGATTACTGCAACATCCTCCTCTGTGGCCCCCCTGCTAACACTCTCGCCCCTCTCCAGTCCATCCTTAACTCTACTGCCCGACTAATCCACCTCTCTCCTCAATACCATCCCACTTCTGCCCACTGCAAATCCCTCCATTGGCTCCCTATCCTCCATCGTATCCAATTCAAACTACTAACTCTGACCTACAAAGCCGTCCATAATCTGTCTCCAACGTATATCTCCAAACTAATCTCCTGCTACACTCCAACACGTAATCTCCATTCCTCCCAACTTCTCCTTCTCTCCTCCTCACTCATTCACTCCTCATGCAACTGCCTCCAAGACTTCTCATGATCATCCTCTGTCTATTGGAATTCACTGCTTTAACATGTCAGATTATCTGCTACACTTTCAATTTTCAAACGTAACTTGAAAACACATCTGTTCAGAAATGCCTATAATCTCCAATGACCTCACTGCCCTACCACCACCGGAGCTGCTGCCTCACCACCGTGCAGGAGCTGCTGCCTCACCAACGTTCCAGAGCTGCTGCCTCACCATCGTGCCGGAGCTGCTGCTTCACCATCATGGTGGAACTGCTGCCTCACCACGGTGCCGGAACTGCCGCCTGATCAACACCCCACCTATTGTCTCCTCCCCAATAGCCTATAGAATGTAAGCCTGGAAGGGCAGGGTCCTTTTCCCTCTGTACCAGTCTGTCTATTGTAACTTGTACAGTTAGGTCCAGAAATATTTGGACAGTGACACAATTTTCGCGAGTTGGGCTCTGCATGCCACCACATTGGATTTGAAATGAAACCTCTACAACAGAATTCAAGTGCAGATTGTAACGTTTAATTTGAAGGTTTGAACAAAAATATCTGATAGAAATTGTAGGAATTGTACACATTTCTTTACAAACACTCCACATTTTAGGAGGTCAAAAGTAATTGGACAAATAAACCAAACCCAAACAAAATATTTTTATTTTCAATATTTTGTTGCGAATCCTTTGGAGGCAATCACTGCCTTAAGTCTGGAACCCATGGACATCACCAAACGCTGGGTTTCCTCCTTCTTAATGCTTTGCCAGGCCTTTACAGCCGCAGCCTTCAGGTCTTGCTTGTTTGTGGGTCTTTCCGTCTTAAGTCTGGATTTGAGCAAGTGAAATGCATGCTCAATTGGGTTAAGATCTGGTGATTGACTTGGCCATTGCAGAATGTTCCACTTTTTTGCACTCATGAACTCCTGGGTAGCTTTGGCTGTATGCTTGGGGTCATTGTCCATCTGTACTATGAAGCGCCGTCCGATCAACTTTGCGGCATTTGGCTGAATCTGGGCTGAAAGTATATCCCGGTACACTTCAGAATTCATCCGGCTACTCTTGTCTGCTGTTATGTCATCAATAAACACAAGTGACCCAGTGCCATTGAAAGCCATGCATGCCCATGCCATCACGTTGCCTCCACCATGTTTTACAGAGGATGTGGTGTGCCCTGGATCATGTGCCGTTCCCTTTCTTCTCCAAACTTTTTTCTTCCCATCATTCTGGTACAGGTTGATCTTGGTCTCATCTGTCCATAGAATACTTTTCCAGAACTGAGCTGGCTTCATGAGGTGTTTTTCAGCAAATTTAACTCTGGCCTGTCTATTTTTGGAATTGATGAATGGTTTGCATCTAGATGTGAACCCTTTGTATTTACTTTCATGGAGTCTTCTCTTTACTGTTGACTTAGAGACAGATACACCTACTTCACTGAGAGTGTTCTGGACTTCAGTTGATGTTGTGAACGGGTTCTTCTTCACCAAAGAAAGTATGCGGCGATCATCCACCACTGTTGTCATCCGTGGACACCCAGGCCTTTTTGAGTTCCCAAGCTCACCAGTCAATTCCTTTTTTCTCAGAATGTACCCGACTGTTGATTTTGCTACTCCAAGCATGTCTGCTATCTCTCTGATGGATTTTTTCTTTTTTTCAGCCTCAGGATGTTCTGCTTCACCTCAATTGAGAGTTCCTTAGACCGCATGTTGTCTGGTCACAGCAACAGCTTCCAAATGCAAAACCACACACCTGTAATCAACCCCAGACCTTTTAACTACTTCTTTGATTACAGGTTAACGAGGGAGATGCCTTCAGAGTTAATTGCAGCCCTTAAAGTCCCTTGTCCAATTACTTTTGGTCCCTTGAAAAAGAGGAGGCTATGCATTACAGAGCTATGATTCCTAAACCCTTTCTCCGATTTGGATGTGAAAACTCTCATATTGCAGCTGGGAGTGTGCACATTCAGCCCATATTATATATATAATTGTATTTCTGAACATGTTTTTGTAAACAGCTAAAATAACAAAACTTGTGTCACTGTCCAAATATTTCTGGACCTAACTGTATATGTATTTTGTATGTAACCCCTTCTCATGTACAGCACCATGGAATCAATGGTGCTCTATAAATAAATATTATTAATAATAATAATAATATAATGTGAACTCACAGAGCAACCAAGCGTCCGCTGAGTAAACCAAGCCTGCAGTACAAGGTGAATCAATGGCCAGCCATGGGCAATTGAATGAGAGCCGCTGATTAGAATGGCAACGGTATACACCAATTGTAGATGCAATTACCGAACAAGGCAGAGAGTAAGGGAACGAGTCCTATGGAGGGGAGAGGAGGAGGGGGGCCATACAATGAGAGACCCACGCGTATCGCCGTTAAGATGGCTTCATCAGGGAAAGTGGGGATAATATGTAACAAAGGTACTTATATACATAAACAATGAAGGCGACATAATAATCATCTGTGTGGAAAAGCACTGGCGCGGTCCGGACCATAGGAGCTGTGATTACAAGCGCACGCGCAAGCACAGAGTGGTAAGGATGGCAAGCCAAAAGGTACAAGCAAAAATGTAAAGGATAATACAAGCGCGCATGCGAAAAAGCAGATACTACCAGCAGTAAGAGAACGGAGTGCGCAAGCGTGAAAACATGAGGCCGAAACAACAGACCATGGTGTGTGGCCTGATAACGCTGCAGTACAAAGAGGAAAAATGAATAATAGATGAGCCAAAATGTATGAAAAGAGAAAGAGAAGACGGGATGCTTAATAAGAGGAACAAAAAGGAGATATAATTATAAAAAAGACAAAAGATAAATGATAAAAGCAGAGGTAGGGAAAGAAGGGAAAACAGGGATTTAATTAGTGAATATATACTAATAAATAAATACCAAGATGAATTACAATAAGATGAAAATGGTAAAACAGGGTAATGAGGGTAAAGAAAAAGAGGGAGAAAAGAGAGCATAATAGGGAGAGAACAAGGAAACAAATGAGAACTCAAGCCAATAAGGAAAGCTATTATGCAAGTAGCCCTATGTGGAGCAAGAATAAAAGTAAATTTAAATATAAACATACAATAAAGAAGGATACTAAAGGTGCAATAGAGCCATATGGGGTAGAAAAAAAGCGGGGACTGGGGCAGAGAAGGAAAGAAGTAGGGGAGGAGGGAAAAAGTGGGCAATAGCTAATAAGAACAGAGTGATTTAATGATGAATTATATGTACTGCCCCCGCTCGCAGCAGCCGAGCTGTTCGGATCCAGACCTTCTGTGGGTGGCTCGAGGGTCTCCGGACCCGGGGGTCTCGTGGTCACTTCGATCAAAAAAGGGGGGTTATAGTGGTGGTGGATGTAGGACGTATATGTAGGGGCTGAGCCTTATTAAGTTCATGACGCCACCCACGGTATGTGGTGAGATTGGACACCACCGCTGCAGTTACGGGGCACCCGGGGGCAGATGTTATGCAGCAAGTTGTTAACCCCTTTGTGAGCAGGGATGGTGGCCCCGAGACCCGTTGGCGTTTTTGGTGCAGGGAGATGGGCGACTGCAGGGTGCTGGTGTACTCACTATTGAAGGAAACACACGAGTCTCTAGTAAACCAAGGTGATGGTGGTCGGTCCCCGCAGCCGGCTGCGTTCTGGTCACCCACCCATCTGATGGTCTCTGTCTTTCTCCTGCACCTTTGTAAGATGGTGGACTGCCTGTGCTTGCAACTTCAGGAGTCCGCTCCCGGCTGGATGTGGCCTAAGGAGCCCTTGCCCCCAGACGCTGGCCCGTAGGATCTCTGAGCCCTGGCAGTGGCCTTCTATCCCCCTCGGTGGGCTGTTGTCTTCTAATAGGGACTTTGGGTGGGACAGGACCTCTAGTCCTGGCCTCAATCGGTAAATTAACTGGTTCCAGTCACTTCTGGTTCCAGCCTCAGGGTCCGAGTACCCCCCTGTGTGCTCCGGTTTCCGAGTCGGTTCCCCGGGTCGGTACCGGCGGGCCACTACCCTGTCCCGGTCCACCTCGGTTCCACCAAGCCGTCTTCCCGACTCCTGCAGACGGAGACCGCCGTCTGCCTCCTAGCCACTGGCACCAGGACTCCCACCCTGGCGCCGTTCAATTTGGGGTATTCGCCTCTGCTGGAGCTGCACCCAGCTCCAGCCCACACTCCTCTCCAACTTGAACTCTAACACTGTACTGTTTACTTTCCCGCCCTCCGGCTGTCTAGACTCCTCGGTGGGCGTCTTCAAACCACCTGGTTCCGCCCCCTGGTGTGTTTACCCAGCCCTGAGAGGGGTGACTAGGGTTTTGAAGGTTGGCTGATGTCACCTGTGAGGGAAAGGTGTAGTGCAGGGGCCTATCTGTGACTACCTGGCCCGGCCAGGGCGTCACATATATACTAATGAATAAGTAATGGAATGATAGAGATAGTTAAACAAAAAATGAGGGTGGAGAAGAAAAAGGAGGGGGTAAGAGAACAGAGAAAAGGGAAAATTACAATGAAAATTGACAAGAAGTAAAACCAATAAGCAAAGAGGTAGAGCAAGAGCCCCTATGATGGGCACGAGTAAAAGTCAGTCTAAACATACAATAAAACAGGGTAATGAAGGTGCAATAGAACTATTTGGAGTAGGGAATGGCCAGGGATGGGGGGAAAGAAGGCGAAAGAAAAGGAGGGGGAAGTGAGGGAAAAAGGGAGGGAAATTATTGGTAAGAACAATAATGAATGTGTAAAAGCAATATTGAAACAAAACAAGTGCCCACATGAAGGTCATGGAAAATGGACATAAGAAACCAGAGTAGTTAGTGAGCAGATGATAGAATAATATACATAATACAATAACAGTAATAAATTACATTTGTACTCCTGTATTGTTATTCATTATTCATTTATTACTCTTTTTTTTACCCTCTACAAAAAACACATGGATAACTTGTAGACGTGTGCATGTGTTTGGTCAGGGAAACTGAAGAAGCACAATTATCACAGTTACAAAAATTGTATAAATACAAAAAGGGCAATGAAATATTACTAGGAGCAAGGAATACAAGGTCCAGGGGGACCAGGTAATGGGGGACATATAGTACAACCAATGCGCTGGACCCAAGAGGTGATAAACAAGATCATGAAAACAAGAGATAGAAGATCCATTCAAAGGTAGAGTGACTTGAACCATCCAACGCAAGGACTAGCAGACAGGTACCACATTCCGCCGTGAAACCAAGCATAGACCTGAGGGGTATTCTATGAAGTCCTGGAAAAAATAAATAAATATATATTACCGTGCGTAGATTAAAAATCCACCTGGTTTCATTTTGTAGTAACCACTTGTGGCACGTGTCACCCCTACCATTGCCAATATACTTCTGCAAGCAGAAGACCTGAATGTGACGTGTAGTTCCTTGATGAGGTGTCAAAAAATGGGCAGCAACCGGGGTGATGGATTTACCTTTCTGGAGATCCGATGCTGCCAAATTGATGGTTGAGAGGTGCTTTTGTATTCTTTTACAAAGCTCCTGTGTAGTTTGTCCTACATACACTTTATTACATGGACAGACCAGGCAATTAATCACATTTTTTGTTTTGCAGTTTATATACAATGTGATGGTATAGTCTTTGGAATCCTGGGGATTGTGGAAACTGTTAGGTGTGGAACGCATAAAGCAACAAATGCTGCAGTCACCACAAAGGAAAGAGCCTCTCATGAAAACCTCCCCGGTAATGGGTTTTGCAAAATTACTTCTGGTAATAAGATCCCTCAAATTGGGGGCCCTATGTGCTGTAAGTTGGAGATGTTGGCCCACTATACCCGATGTTTGTACATCCATGGTCAAAACTGACCAAGATACTTATACCCTTCCCCATTGATCGTTAAAGGTGGTGATGAATCTCACCTTCTGGTCACTCATCTTGGAGGTGGCGGCAGTAAAAGACGATTGCGTTTCAGAAGAGGCCCATTGGTATGCCTTAGAAAGAATAGTCTGTTACGGGGGGACTGGCGGATTAGGAAGAGGTAGTAAATCTCCCAATCGCCAGTTGGGGTCCACCGTGCAGTGATGGTAAACTACTGCTGGCAACCCTAAGGTCAGGTGGATAATGCAGAGCTAGGTGACTCCGAAATAAAGCCTGACCAGAGTTAAAAGTCACTCGGATCAGGATAACTGTGAACCCTGTTAACTCCACAGGGCCCACACACACCAAGACCAGGACTCCTCCTGTTAGCAGCACAGAGGGTCCTGGTAATGACTGTCCGTGCACGTAGGGGGCAGACCTGGACAGTCAGCGCAGCAGATGCAGCCCATTTAACACCACTGGGCTGCTACGGCAGGACTGCAATGGTAGGAGTAGAAGCGGGATGACTAGCCCTACCGTGCCTCACCGTGGATCTTGGCGCGATGGGCACCAAACGTCTAACCCTACCTACCACTTCCAGTAGTAAGGCTATAGCCACAAAGTGGCTCACAAGTTCTGCTGTGGCTACAGAGCTATGCATATATGCATGAATGAAGACTGCGCCCCGTGGTGCGCTCTCCAGGCCCTTTTAACAACTAGGGTCCGCCCCAAACCTAGTGCAAACCACAATGGCGTCTCCAGGGTCCAATAGCGGAGTGCCATATCATCTGTGACGTCACCAGCAACCTATCTGGAACTGCCACGTCACTGATGACATAAGCGCAGCACCGCCTCAAACACCCTACCAGTCATCGTCTGATGACCAATGATGGGGTGCCAGGTCATAGGGGTGGGCCTCCGTGAGACAGTCCGGAGTGGTCACATCATCAGGACACCTGTCGCTGACTGGCCTATCAGGTCCTGCCACCTCCAGGACATGCCCAGTGAATTTCTCACCGGACTTAGCCTCAGATGATGCACTAAGTGCCTGAGCATGCTCAGTAGCCTGAACAGACTTAGCCTCAGAAATAAGAAATCAGGCTGAGCATGCTCAGTAGGCACAACACAGTAGTTGGACACAGCACAAAGTCCAAGCACCTGTGCAAAGAGGCTTCTCGCACTAAGTGTGTGAGCATGCTCAGTAGCTTGAGCTGAGGACTTGGCCTCAGGAATGGAACTAACAGGCTGAGCATGCTCACTTGGCGAAACACTGGACTTAGCCTCAGACTGGGGCAAATCGGCATGCGCATGCGCCCTAACCACCTCTCCACACTTGGACCCGGAGGAAGAAGCAGCCAGCTGGACGGCCCAAAGCACTGCCAAAAACGGCGGACGGTGTCTGGGTGTTGCAAGAACCGCAGCAGGCTGCTTGTGGTGATGGTGGCAATGATTTGTAACACAGTTTTTGTGTAGCCACAAGCACGAAATCTGTTGGTGAGAAGCTTGGCCTATTGGTGAAAGTCATGATCCTCTGTGCAATTACACCTGATTCTCAGGAACCGACCTGTGGGCACCTCATGCTTCATATGCTGTGGATCCCTTCAAGCTAAGCACAGTAGGAAGATTTGTAATTGTGTTCTATGAAACAATAGATAGTGTGACCAACAGATTTTCTGTTTAACTCCCACCTTTAAAATCACTTTAAAGGATGGTTTTACTATCTTACCTAGACTTTTTGTTAGTTTTTCATGATGTAATTACTGTAGGATTATTTTATTTTGCACAGCATTTGAGATAAATCATTTAAAATGGCGTGTCTACCATAGCTGGCTTCTTATTCTCAGTCAAAAGTAAAAGATCTGACAATAAAAATTTTGAGTTGGCTCTTGTTTCTCTGATATCAAAGAGTTTTCCTTTTACATATAATTATTGCATAAAAGTTTCAGTACTTTAAAAGGAATAAAAGATTTGGTACTGTAAGGCCCAGGAGGACGGGTAGGCCCAGGAGGTGGATCCACTGGACTGAGCACCCCACCGAGGGCAGGGTACCCGGTAGCTGGAGCACTACGGGTAGCAGGACAGTCTGTTCAGAGGACCGGAGTAAAGAAGTCCCTGGGACCACAGAGTCTCTGAAGGTAGTCCGGGTGGCGAGGCTCAGGTTCGGAGGCTGGGATGATGTCAGGCAGAATCCGGAACCAGCTGAGCGAGGGGGTCGGTCACCACACGGATCCAGGGATCGGAGACGGTAGGGACTGAAGAGATGGCGGACAGTCACCGTCCGGAGTTCTGGAACCGTCAGGACCGGTTGGCGAGGCAGGAGCAGCTCTACGAGACAGATAAGTCAGTACTGGACAAGGCACAGGGGGACCTGACTCCTAGCTTACTAAACATGAAGAACAGGCCCCGCCTACTTGGAAAAGAAATCCCTTTATACCCTGTACCTGTGTGTTCAATATCCTGTCAGTGGACGCTTGCCCTTTAAGAGAGGGTCAATGACCGCGCGCGCCCTAACGCGCATGCGCAAGGCCCGGGTGCCAGAAGCCAGGGCAGGAAGCGGTGCACAAGAGGCAGGAGTGCCCGGCAGAAGGCTCAGTGTCGCGGAAGGGTGCCGGGAGCGGGGACCAGGACGCCTGGAGGACGCAGGTGAGGGAGAGGGAGCAAGGAGGCTGTGGAGCGGAGGACCGGGGAGCGTGGCACGGGAAGCGCGGCACGGGAGCCGGGGAGTGTGGCACGGGAGCCGGGGAGCGCGGCACGGGAGCCGGGGAGCGCGGCACGGGAGCCGGGAAGCGTGGCACGGGAGCCGGGGAGCGTGACAGGTACCGTGTTAGCCAATAGAAAAAAGGATTGCTCACAGTGGGAGAAATAAAATAATAATCCTGAAGTGATGATATCTTTTAGTGGCGAACAAAAATAAAATAAATGTTATAAAGCAAGCTTTCGAGACTGCTTGGGACCTAAGCAGTCTGTAAAGCTTGCTTTGTAAAATAATTTATTTTTTTCTTAGCCATTAAAAGGTATCATAACTTGAATATTATTATTTTGTTTCTCCCACTGAAAGCAATCTATCTTTTTTCAGTACTTTGAAACATTATATTTTTGCAAATATAAAGTTGTAGAATATTTTGTCATGACAATTTTTTAATATTTATTTAGAGGAAACTTCAACAACAACAATTCAAGTAACTAAAATATTTGTAAACACTATTGCGAATTATAAAGTTACAGAAATTGCACTACAAAATTTGGTCTTCATTCAGTGACAACTCTTTTTTGCTCGTCTCTTGTACTCCCGCATTGATTCATCTCTTACAATTGTCCAGCAGTAATCTGCAGTCATTGATGGATTCCATTTTCCTTGATATCTTTTTTCCATAGCCGCAATTTCTTGGTGAAATCTCTCACCGTCCTCAATGCTTCACAGTTTGGAGGAAAAAAGTGTAGATATGCAGATGGAATTTTTGGATACTGTAAAGGCCACATCTTCTTCTCTGAAACTCATTTCCTAATGGGGGCATCATGCAGAAATAGCAATTGGTATGATAGGATGGCTCTCTCCAGATCATTGGGACTACAAACACTGGGTAAGATGTCATGCACATCCATCGCATCATGTGGTGAGCCCAACTCTTGTCCTGATCTATTCTGCAGCCAAAATACAGGTTGTAGGCTTTCCTTATCATAGTAGTCAAGTTTCACCTTTTATTTACGCAAAAGTGACTTCTCTGCATATGTAGCAAAAACTATAGACTTTGTTCATGCAAGAACAACACATCTGAAAAAAAAACATATAGAAATGTCAATATGATAAGAAACTAAGGTACTAAATCCTAAAATGTATACCTTACACAGAGAGCATTTATAAAAGTAGGTGATGCAACTGTAATTAGTATTACTCATTGGAGCTGAGTTGGTGTTTATTGATTGGTCACCCTAAGATGATAGAATACTGAAGGCTCAATAGACTAAATAGATGATGCAATAGACTAGCTAGTAACAATGAAATAATAATGAAAAAAATAAATCAGTTTTTCTATAAGCCTGTATGAAAGGTATCATAAGTAATTTTAACCTTCTCTGGATCTTGAAAATTACAGCCAATCAGCAAATGTAAGCATCATATTCGTATTCGGCACCACAAAATTAGTTGAGTTAAACTGTATTCATCTCAGAACCAGTTTGGCTGTAGAACAGTGTTAATGCTGCAAAACGTAAGGGGGGACACACTAGTTGTGAAACCACATCTGACAGGTACCACACCCCCTAAGGCCTGTGACACACATCCGTGCCGCCGGCACGTGTTTGTCATTTTTTACACGTACCGGCGGCACGGAGACACGTTAAGCAATGCTACCCTATTGTAGCAGGCACACACACGTAAAACCACACGGAACGTGTGTGCGTTTGTACGTGTGTGCGTTTTTCAAAGCGCTGACATGTCAGTGTTTTCTCCCGCAGCACGGGTGTCACACGGCTCGCACCTGTACCACACGGGTGTAGTGTGGATGCGGTCCCGTGTGACACGCACCGGAGAAAACACTCGTGTCAGTGAAAAAAAAACAAAACATTTACTCACCTTCTCCTGCCCTCCTGTCTCTGCCGCTGCTGCCTCTTGCTGCTGACCGCCGCTCATTATTCTCATTGAATATTCACTTCACTGCCTGGCAGCAGCAGCAGCGGGGAGACGGGAGGGCTGGAGCCGAAGATCAGCACCACAGACAGCAGCGCGGACAGCAGGAAGGACCAGGTGAGTATGTTAATTACCGGTTCTACGTGTGCTATCGCGGATAGCACACGTAGAACACAGGTGTCCCGCACGTACCAGAGACACGTACTTACCTGCACGCAACATGCAGGGGAAATACGTGTCTCTCGGCACGTGCGTGATTTTCACGTGAATGTGGCAGAGGCCTAACAAAGTGTATAAAAAGTATGAGTTCTCTCCAACCTTTCCTCCCTCCTCACAGTGCCCCTATATTACCAGACTGTTGTGTGAGATTCTTACCTAGTCTGCATTTTATATGGTTTGATATTTAAAATGTTTTGATATTCCTATTTTTTTTAATTGGCATCCCTTTGTAATTCTGATACAATTATTGTGTTATCGTATCCCCCATTATTCTCAGGTTAATGGTTATATTATGTATATGGCCAAAACTCTGTGTTATTCACAGCGTATAATATTATTCACAGCATATAATTGCTTTTGATTGTGTATATTATGTACAGTATATGGCCAATAATGCTATTATTCATACCCATGGTGATATCAAATACTTATACATTTCAATAGCCTATTATGTACAGTATATAGTCAATAGTACTATTATCCACCCCATGTTATTACCCATCTCTTATAACTCCCAAGTCTAAAGTCTGTGTTTTATACTGTTTATAAAAATGAAAGACACAATTTTGTAAAATTTAAAGAGTTTATTAAAACACAGATCAAACATACTAAATTTTAATGTGAAATACTAAGCTCTCTTTCAGAGGATCTACCTGGTTTCCCCTAAAATATGACACTGTCTTATAATTTAGCTTATTTTTGGGGTAGGGCTTATTCTCGGGAAAACACTGTTGGGGAAAGTTTACCCCCAAAAAATGCAGATCCTCTTTCCAGGAAAATCATACCTACCAGACCCCAGGTGTCTGCGTCACTCCCAGGTCCTCCTGTGATCTTCACTGCCTCCTCTTTTGGCCATCTTCATCCTCCTTCTGAAGCCTATGTGCATGACGCGCTTGCCGGTCCCGCGCAGGCGCACTGCAATACTTTGATCTGCCCTGCTTAGGGCAGATCAAAGTGCGCCTGCGCAGGATCTCAATGCCGGTGAATATGTATGATGTAGGACGCGTCATGCACCCCAGCTTCAGAAGAAAAAAGACAATGATGGCCGAAAGATGAGGCGCTGGCACCGGAGAACGGAGACGCCCATATGACCCAACTCCACCGCAGCGACCGTTTAGGTAAGTATTATAAAGTGATTTTTATGTTCTATACAGCGGCCTGGGATCTTATATACAGCATGTTAAAATGTTGTATATAAGAGCCCACTGGTGGTGGCCGCAGCTTATAGGCCCCAAAACTGGTGACAGGTTCCCTTTAAGCACTTAAAAACCCCATACAATCAGGGGAAAGTTACATACTGGTGTCCAGGTGCATAGCCATCAGACAGGAAGAGGAAGTGATGTAAACTCAATGCATCACTGTTATCATGGGAGCTGAGAATGTCCAGAACATTATCAATACACAGGTACAGGCCATTACCATGGGAGCAAAAGACACTGCAAAAAGTGATTGTGTGCACAGACACCCAGCAAAGCCAGTCAGTGTGTGGCGCCCCTGAGGCTTCAGTCGCCACAGAGTATTGCACCTAACTTTAGGTGCGTTATTCGCCTCGGGGAAGGAGGGTTAATCACCGGTGTTCCTCATTCAAACCTTACATAAAGCTTAGGAACCTTCTCACTGGGGAGCTGGACTAGGGTAGGCAGGGGGTTGGCCAACACAAAGCTTGGGACTGTCCTGGTCACTAGGACAACCACCTGGGGGGCAGGTTCCACTTGGGGTAGAAATAGGTGCAAACTCACACAATGACTAGTCAGTCTACCCGGGACATCATTTGTGGGACTTGACATCATCACCACCAGTGGCGTAACTAGAGTTCAATGGGCCCAGGTGCAAACAAAATTTTGACCTGGCCCCCCCCATCTCCTCTCACCTCCCCCCAGCTCGGATTACAGGATAATTATGCTGACACTTAGATCTTTCCCTCAGCACCCTGCCTTCCCATGGTCTTCTATACATATTTTTCTCAGCACCCAGTTTTCCCATGCTCTGATATCCCTCTTTCCTTTAGCACCCAGCTTTCACATGTTTTGCTATACATCTTTCCTTTAGCACCCAGCTTTCCCATGTTTTGCTATACATCTTTCCCAAAGCACCCAGCTTTCCGATATTCTGCTATGCATCTTTACCTCAGCACCCAACTTGCCCTTGATATCAGAGCATGGGAAAGCTAGGTACTGAAGGAAAGATGTATAGCAGAGCATGGGAGAGCTGCATGCTGAGGTAAAGATGTGTTAGAGAACATGAGAAAGCTGGGTGTTGAGGGAAAGATGTTTAGTAGAGCATGGGAAAGTGGGGTTCAGGCACAAATGTATAGCAAAGCATGCATAAGCTGGGTCCCGAGGGAAAGAGCCTTATTCCCTCAGCATCCAGTTTTCCCATCCCATGCTTGTATCTTTGTCCCCCATCCTCATTTATGTTCCCGTCCTTGTATATGGCCCCATTCACCTTTTTTTCTGTACATATTTGTGCTAAAAATAACATTATAGATTTATTCATTTTGCATATAAAAATGGTAGTTGTTTTTTTAATGGTACACGAGTTTTGCCATTTTTAAGCGTTTTTTTGGTGCTTTTAGTATTATTTACGCTTTTTAATGTATGAATTTTATCACTAAAATGTCGCATGTACACAGTCACTTCTTCACACAAATGCAGACATACACACTATATTTGTTATATATTTATGTTATATACTGTATATGTCTGCATTTTTAAACACACTATACACAAAGAAATAAGAAAGTTGGATGTCTGGCAGCAAACCATGAAGATGAGGAGGCTGGGCCACCATCACAGGACAGCAATGAGGCATCATCAGCTACAAGGGAGTGGGGGAGGAGGCAGGTGCATGCAGCTGTGGGAGGTAAATAGGAGGATAGGTGAAGGAGAGAAGAGGGGAGTGGGGAAGGGGCAAGAATGCGTCTGTGAAGGGCAAATAGGAGGAAAGGTGAAGGAGAGAAGTGGGGAGTGGGGAGGGGGCAAGAGAGTGCATCTGTGAGGGGAAAATAGAAGGATAGGTGAAGGAGAGAAGAGGGGAGTGGGGAGGGGGCAAGAGAGTGCATCTGTGAGGGGCAAATAGGAGGATAGGTGAAGGAGAGAAGAGCAGAGTGGGGGATGGACAAGAATGAGTCTATGAAGTGCAAATAGGAGGATAGGTGAAGGAGAAAAGAAGGGAGTGGGGAGGGGGCAAGAGATTGGATCTGTGAGGGACAAATATGAGGATAGGTGAAGGAGAGAAGAGGGGAGTGGGGAGGGGGCAAGAGTGCATCTGTAACGGGCAAATAGGAGGATAGGTGAAGGAGAGAAGAGGGGAGTGGGGAGGGGGCAGGATGGTGCATCTGTGAGGGGCAAATAGGAAGATAGGTGAAGGAGAGAAGAGGGGAGGGGGCAAAAAAGTGTATCTGTGAGGGGCAAATAGGAGGATAGGTGAAGGAGGGAAGAGGGGAGTGGGGAGGGGGCAAGAAAGGGCATCTGTGAGGGCAAATTGGAGGATAGAAGAGGGTAGTGAAGCTAGAGACATCATTCAGGGAGCTTCAGTACTCACTTCAGGTCACATTGTGTTCCTCTGGAGCCTCTGCTCCGGCTAGTGCTAGTGCCGACTACAGAGCGATGACATGCAGGAGGGAGGGATACAATCTCCTCAGAAGTGTCATCTATTTCTGCAGCACTCACCGCACAAGCCTGAAACACCGTGCCGGTGGGCGGGGCTTACTGCTGTGGCAGGGGCTGGCTGTGCTGAGGAGGCAATGATCAGCTTTGTCCCCTCTTCTGATGGATGGGAGGGGCGGAACTTACATGGAACATACAGTGTCTGTGCTGTATAGTGGAGGAGAGGCTGTCAGGGGCCCGGCGGGGTATCCACTGAATTCCAGGTGGGCAGGAGAGCAGTGAAATCGCTCTCTTTAATAGCAGCAGACAATCGCCCAGCAGATACACAAAGCTGGGGGCCGGGTGATCACTGTGCTGCTATTACTGCTCTCCCCGCCCATAATCCCGCCCACCTCTCAGCACCGGATTCACTGGGAAGAGGTGGGTGGGACTATTGTATGGAGAGAGATGTGCATATGCATTTTTTAAGTAGCCGGGACATGTGTTACCCCAGAGCGGCTGCAGTGACAATGTTCCGCCACAGTTTGCAGCACAGGGTCCAGACTAGGCTCAGTGCTGCAATACATTTCAGCTGGATGTGGTACTCGTTTTCACATCCATCTGAACCAAGCGCTGAGGTCCAGGACGGGCCCTTCTAACCCCCGGGCCATGTCGCAGCGGCGACACCTACGACCACGATCATTACGCCCCTGGTCACCACTTTCTTCTCTTCTCTGGACGGGGCCTGAGGCTTGGAGCAGAGAGCTCAGCGAGGTTCTTGACGGCAGGAAGGGCAACTCTGAAAAAGGACTTTCTTTTTCTTTCAAACACCAGTGACTTCTAACTTATCCGGGGTCGATGAAGCCCCATCACAGTGGGTGACCAGTACTATCCGGGCGAGCGGCACAGCACAAAGAGTGAGTAAAAACACCTGGAACCGCAGCCACTGACTCAGACTCTTATTATTGGCACCGCCGCCCCGCGCCTCGGCGCCAAACGTCATCACTACTCTTCTCATCATCCTCCCTGGGGCCCACTCCATCCTGTAGGGAGCGATACCATCACTGTCTGCTACTACCATCCGCCCCGGAGGACAGCGACAGCAGCTAAATCCCTGACCGCATACCACAGGTGGCGTCACGACATTCATCCTACTACTACCCCCACCATCTTCCCTCCTTATTGGTGTACACCTTGGGGCACGAATCCGGGCAGGCCACCGCAACATCCCAGATCATCACACCAGTCCGGTGACGAGTAACTCAGGTACGAGATTCCCTGTGCCTGACAACCCCTGCCCCCTGGGTGCTACAAGTGCACAGCCATAATCATAGATTTTGTACAACATAGGATGTAATATGGCAGAGCACAACATAGAAAAGCCCAAGATATATAAGGGCAATACAAATAAGAGGATTGAGTGGTTATAATACCTACTGTGGATGTTGGAAGAGGTATATAGCAATATTATATGAGTTTAGCTTATCACCTATACTGACAACATAAAAAGTGGTTTAAATAACATCCTCCATTTACAGTATGCAGTAGCTTATCACCTATATCAGTGATGGCAAACCTATGGCACGCGTAACACCAGGGGCACGCAGAGCCCATTCTGCTGGCACGCGTGCTGTCACCTGATCCTGCCGCTTTGATCTGCTGGTGTGGTGGCGCCGGCAGATCAAAGCTGTGTTGGAGCGGAGGAGACATTTCTCCTCGCTCTGACACTCCTCCTCCCCCAGGCTGCAGGTGTGTTGCCTAGGAGATGGAGGAGCGTCAGTGAACGGCGCCGGCGTAATGAGGTCTTCTGGCCGCGTGGGAACTGAGGACCCAGCGGCACACAGCGGGGGAGTGTGTCCAGGAAGGCGAGCTGTATGTTGTGGTTTTTTTTTTATATATAACTCGTGTGCGGCTGTGCCAAGGTGGGGATGGGGGAGGCAGTGCCAGCGCCAGCATGGGGTGGGAGAGAACACACATGCCAGCATGGGGGGGGAGGAACACACATGCCACCATGGGGGGGGCACATGCCAGCATGGGGTGGGGGAGAAACACACATGCCAGCATGATGGGGAAACATGCATGCCAGCATGGGGGGGAAGAACACACATGCCAGCATGGGGGGGAGGGATGCATGCCAGCATGGGGGGGAAATATACATGCCAGGATGGGGAACAATGCATGCCAGGATGGGGAAAATATACATGCCAGGATGGGGAAAACATACATGCCAAGATGGAGGAAACATGCATGGCAGGATGGAGAAAACATACAAGCCAAGATGGAGGAAACATGCATGCCAGGATGGGGAAAACATACATGCCAAGATGGAGGAAACATGCATGCCAAGATGGAGGAAACATACATGCCAGGATGGGGAAACATGCATGCCAATATGGAGGAAACATGCATGCCAGGATGGAGGAAACATGCATGCTAAGATGGAGGAAACATGCATGCCAGGATGGGGAAACATGCATGCCAAGATGGAGGAAACATGCATGCCAGGATGGAGGAAACATGCATGCCAGGATGGGGAAACATGCATGCCAAGATGGAGGAAACATGCATGCCAGGATGGAGGAAACATGCATGCTAAGATGGAGGAAACATGCATGCTAAGATGGAGGAAACATGCATGCCAGGATGGGGAAACATGCATGCCAAGATGGAGGAAACATGCATGCCAGGATGGAGGAACCATGCATGCCAAGTTCGAGGAAACATGCATGCCAAGATGGAGGAAACATGCATGGCAGGATGGGGAAACATGCATCGCAGGATGGGGATAACATGGATGGCAGAATGGGGAAAACATGCATGGCAGGATGGAGGAAACATGCATGGCAGGATGGGGAAAACATGCATGCCAGGATGGGGAAACATGCATGCCAGGATGGGCAAAAGATACATGCCAAGATGGAGGAAACATGCATGCCAGGATGGGGAAACATACATGCCAGGATGGAGGAAACATGCATGCCAAGATGGAGGAAACATGCATGCCAGGATGGAGGAAACATGCATGGCAGGATGGAGGAAACATGCATGGCAGGATGGGGAAAACATGCATGCCAGGATGGGGAAACATGCATGCCAGGATGGGCAAAACATACATGCCAAGATGGAGGAAACATGCATGCCAAGATGGAGGAAACATGCATGCCAGGATGGAGGAAACATACATGCCAGGATGGAGGAAACATACATGCCAGGATGGAGGAAACATGCCACGATAGGGTACCTTTACCAGGAAGGGGAGCATGCCAGGAACGTGGACATTTACCAGGATGGGGGTACATGCTAGGAAGGGTGACATTTACCTGGATGGGGATACATTTACATGGATGGGGGTAAATTAACCAGGATTGGGAACATTTACCAGGATGGAGGACATTTACCAGGAATGGGGTACATGCCGGGATGGGGGAACATTTACAAGGATGGGCAATATGTCAGGATGGGGTACATTTACCAGCATGGGGGAATATGCCAGAATGGGGTACATTTACCAGGATGGAGGACATTTACCAGGATGAGGTATATTTACCAGGATGGGGCCATGATGGGGACAAATATACCAGAATGTAGGAAATATATATTAGGATGGGGGACATGTTTACCAGGAAGTGGCCCAGGAAGGGGGACATAACTACACAATGAAAGGGGAGGGGAGCAATTCATACGTCTTTATGGGATTTCAAGATGTTCAGACTTTGAAATGTAGATGTGGATTACAGGGTGACATCTGATTGCATTCCATGCTAAAATCTCTGTATAATATGCTGTAATTTTCTCCAGAAAGATCAATCCAACTGCTGTGTCTGGAAAGGGCAGGGGCTCAGCTTCAATGTGTGGTAAACATGCATGAGGGTGATGCCCCCTGCTGAAGAGAAGACTGCAAAGGCAAGGTTACAATCAATTATTTACATTATAGGATTTGTTGGCACTTCGGAAAAAAAAATTGGGTTTAGGGATACAGTTTGGGCACTCAGCCTGTGAAAGGTTCGCCATGACTGACCTATATTGACAACATAAAAAGTAGCTAAAATAACCTAACACTATCTACAGCAGTGATGTAGCATTTTTTATATAAAAAAACAACCTGTTTCGTGACGTGTTTGGCGGCATGGTTTTTAGAATAATTTTCTACAGGAGTTTTTCAAATCCTAAAGAAAAGCACAAGTGAAAATTGCCCTCCAAAAACTCCCTTTGTGAAGCCAGCCTGCTGCTATTTGAAAGATGCTACAACTCCAAATTCTTCACCAAACTCACCCATATAAGTAAAGATACTACTAGTGTCAAAGGGTGACTGAATATATAAGTGTATCAAGTTTACTAAAGGGAGCATACGACACGTAACGCTGTGCGCATTTGACATTTTTCTCCTTTCACCTCCTGCTTGCTGTACAGTTGCACTGATATTTCTGATATTTGGCACCAAAAAGGTGCATATCTGGAATAAACTCCTCATAGTTACACCTACATCTTCCAACTGTTCTAGATTCAGTGGGACAGTCCCAAATTGTATTTGCATCCTCAGGACACAGAAAGAGTTGAATACAGAAGTGGAGCAATGAACTATCAGATCTCTACTCGACCATTTGGTCTATGAAGAGACTTCCCGAGGTCATGTGAATGGCAGCGGAGACAGGGTGCAGGGCACACAGGCAAAATGTGTGTTTTGTTTGGGCTTTATGCCATGTGTGGGCATTAAGCTATATGTAAGGGCTGTTGAGGGCATTATACTGTGTATCTTGGCTATGGAGGGTATCATTCAATGTGGGAGCATCATAGTGTGTGTGGAACATTATCCTGTGCATACGGGGGAAGCATCATACTGTGTGTTTGAGCTGTGTGGGGCATCATACTTTGTGTGTGTGGGGCTGTGGAGGACATCATTCTGTGTATTGGGGAGCATGTGTGGCACTATTGCAGCATTATAATGTGTTTGGGGGGTTGTAATGACATCACACTGTGATGGGGGAACTGCGGAAGGCATAATATTGTACATGGGAGGCTGTGGAGAGCATGATACTGTGTGAGGAAATCTGTGGGGGTATCATACTATGTGGGGAGGGCATTAGACTGTGTGTGAACTGTGGAGGACATCATATTGTGTGTGGAGTAATGTACTGTGATGGTATTGTACTTTAAGGTGGCCCAGTGGGGGCATTATGCCATGTCCAGGGACTGTGGTGGCATCATACTGTATGAGAAGGAGTCTACTGTGGTGACATCATTTATTCGAGGTACTGTGAGGGTATCATACGGTGTGTGTTGGTGGGACGTCGTGGGTCAGCATATTCTGTGGGAAGGAATCTTTCCTCTGTGAGGGCTTTATAGTGTGTGTGGAAAGCTGTGGGAGCATCTTGCTGTTTGCGGGGGAACGTAATGGGGGGGGGCTTCATAATGAATGAAAACACCATACTGTATGTGGGGGCAATAAAATTGGTATGAAGCTGTGAAAACATCATTCTGTTTGGGGGGGAATGTATTATGAAGGAATAATAATATGCACATTATACTGTGAGGTGGGGTCAACATACGGAGTGTGGTGGGCACTGTGGGGGCCATGAATGAGTATCAGTCATACTATGTGTGAACTCCATTGGGCTGCTTCACAACGAGAATATTTCTGTGCAGGCACATATAAAGGACTTGGCGAGGTTAGGTAACTGGCTTAGCATGTAATAAAAATTGCCACGGATGCAATGCAGGATGGGCCAGATTCATCAAAGCTAGTGATGTGCGAAGCCGAACTGTAAAGTACTGGGTCTGTACTGGATACCTAGGGTCCATGCACAGACTCCGAATAAGGACTTCACAGGGAAATCTGTGAACTGTTTGCATTCGGCCACCTGGATAATGATAGAATTTTATAATAAAAAAAAAAAATAAAAAAAGGAATAAAGCAGGACCGTAATACTTACCGACCTTCCCCGCGGCTGTAACACTACTTCCACATCTCATATATATTCACTGCTTCCCCTGCACACCTTCAGTCCCTCCATCTTTGATAGGTTGCAGGCAGACGCCCCAACCCTGTGCGACAGCATCTGTGATTTGTAGGAATCACACGCTGTCTGCATCCCTAAAAATTAATGAATAAATTAAAAAATTGCAAGTTGTGATACCAAGCACAGATAAAGCATACAGCTACAAGCTGCATCCTCAAGTTGTGTGTTTATCTTGGCTCTGTATCAAAATAAGAGGGACCCTATGCGGCTTGATTTAAAATTTATATAATTTAAAAAAACGGTTTGTGATCCCCCCAAGTTTGATACGCAGCTATGATAAAGTTGACAGCTGGGGGCTTGTAATCTCAGGCTGGGGAGGACCATGGTTATTGCCCCCCCAAGCCTAAAAATAGCAGCCTGCAGCCACCCAAAATTGTTGCATCCATTAGATGCAACAATCCTGGCACTTTACCCAGCTCATCCTGATTGCCCTGGTGCAGTGGCAATTGGGGTAACATAAGGGGTTCATAACAGCTCACAGCTGCCCCTAAGCTCTAGATTAGTAATGGGTAGGATCTATGAGATCCCCCAGTACTAATACTGTAAGTGAAAAGAAATAAATACAAACACTGAAAAAAATGTTTATTTGACATAAAATACAAAAAAACCCCATTCTTTCTCCAATTTATTAACCCACCAAACACCCCGGCCTGACGTAATACACACGAGGTCCCATGACTATCCCAGCTCTGCTACATCCTGAAGTTGCACGGGTCTAGCACATTACAGAACATGACCGCCCGCTGCGGCTTCAGGCAAACACTGACTGAGCCGCAGCTGTGATGTCACCAAGTTTACCTGTGGTCACAGCTGGAGGTTCCCACGGAACCCCACCTGTGACCACAGGTAAACTCACCCCAGGTGAACTAGTTGGACTCAGTGACCTCACCTCAGGTGAACTGAGTTCAATCAGACCTGCATCTCCTGGTATAAAAACGCATTTTTTTTTTTGCCAAGAAATACAGATTTGGTGCTGAAATTTATACACCAAATTACTACTCTGATACTGCATCCTCTGACAGATTTATTTTGCCAGGAGACGTAGATTTGGTGTTGAAATGTTTGCACCAGATTTCTGCACCAAATTTCCATCTTCTGGCAGAAAACTGCTTTGTTTTCTTTTTTTTTTGCCAAGAGATGCAGATTTGGTGCTGTAATTTATATACCAAATTCCTACACCAAATCTGCATCTCATGGCCAAAAAAATGGCATCAATAACGCATCAAGACCACATCTTGTGTTGATGCATTTTTTTGCCAGAAGATACAGATTTGGTGCAGGAATTTGGTGTATAAATTTCAGCACTAAATCTGCCTCTCTTAGTAAAAAAATACACTTTTCTGTCAGGAGATGCAGGTCTGATTGAACTCAGTTCACCTGAGGTGAGTTTACCTGCGGTCACAGGTGGGGTACTGTGGGAACCTCCAGCTGTAACCGCAGATAAATTCAGTGATGTCACCGCTTACAGTGGTGGCTCACTCAGTGTCTGCCTGAAGCCGCACCGGGCGGTCATGTTCTGTAATGTATTCGCGTGCTGCAACTTCAGGCCCCACCTGACAGCTATGTCTTGGCTGCGTATCAAAATTGTGTGGGGACTGCACGCCAGCTTTTTTATTTAAATAATTAAAAAAAGGCTGCATAGGGTCCCTGTTATTTTGATACACAGCCAAGCACACAGCTGGGGGCTGCAGCCTGTAGCTATCTGCTTTATCTGTGCTGGGTATCATAATATGGGTGACCCTAAGCCAATTTTTGCATTTATTTATTTTTACACCACTATAGGGTATAGCTTGTGTGATTCCAACCAATCACAGATGTCAGGACTGCCAGTGGGCGGGGGAAGCAGTGAATATGTATGAGGGTTAATGAGTGGACCAAGAAGCAGTGTTCCAGCTGTCGGGAGAGTTGGTAAGTATAACTGTCCTGCTCTAATCCCCCTAGCCTTTTCTACCACTATTTTACAACCAATGTTTGGATCCCCATAGACCTATATGGGGTTCGGTTCGGGTTTGAGTCCGGTGGTGAACCGGATTGTTTTTGTAAGTCCAGCGACACCTACTGAACTCGAACATCTGCGGGGTCGCCCATCACTAATCAATGCCAGTATTCTGAATTAAAACTCATCGAAAAATCACATCATTTTGGTGCAACTAGAGACTGCGCTAAAATTTGATGACTTTTGTTGTTCTCATGCACTTTTCGTTTCGCCCTTTCCTGACAAAATGGGCGAAGCTTGAACAGGGCGTGCTAACATTTTCTTCACAGGTTTCTCCATTTAACCCCTTCACGACCCGATCTATCCGTCATGGATGGTGTGACGTTAAGCCCCACACCCTGCCGCGGGCAGGTTGCGGCGATCGGCGCACATATCAGTTGTTTTCAACAGCTAACATGTGTGCCTGCATGTTACAAGTGGAATCGCTTCCACTCGCAACATTTAACCCCTTACATCTCGTTGCCAAAGTCTGGCAGTGAGATGTATATGCGCGCGGCCATGATTTTCACTTACCGCTGCCCCCACCGGAAGTCACGTGCGTGATCACGTGATTTTCGGTGGTTGCCATGGTAGCACAGGGTCATGTAATGATGCCTGTAGCTATCATGAGTCACTTTCGTTTTCACTCAGCCCGGAGCCGAATGAATTAGGAAGTGATCATATCTGCTATTTACAGCTGTATAGCTGTGATCAGCAGATAGGGCAGAGCGATCGGATTGCTGATCGCTATAGCCCCCTAGGGGGACTAGTAAAATAAAATAAAAAAGTAAAAAAAAGTTTTAAAAAATAAAAAAAACCCTAAAAGTTCAAATCACCCCCCTTTCACCCCATTGAAAATTAAAGGGTTAAAAAAATAAATATACACATATTTGGTATCACCGCGTTCAGAAATGCCCGATCTATCAAAATATAAAATCAATGAATCTGATTGGTAAACGATGTAGTGGCAAAAAAATTCCAAACGCCAAAATTACGTTTTTTGTTCGCCGCAAGTTTTACGCAAAATGCAATAACAGGCGATCAAAACGTAGAATCTGCGCAAAAATGGTACCATTAGAAACGAAAGCTCGAGACGCAAAAAATAAGCCATCACTGAGCCATAGATCCCAAAAAATGAGAACGCTACGGGTTTCGGAAAATGGCGCAAAACGTGCGCCACTTTTATTGGACAAACTTGTGAATTTTTTTAACCCCTTAGATACAAGTAAACCTATACATGTTTGGTGTCTACAAACTGGCATCGACCTCAGGCATCATACCCACACATCAGTTTTACCATATAGTGAACACGGTGAATCCCAAAAACTATTGTGCGATCACACTTGTTTTGCAGTTTTTCCACACTTGGAATTTTTTTGCTGTTTTCCAGTACACTATATGGTAAAACTTATGGTTCCATTTAAAAGTACAACTTGTCCCGCAAAAAAACAAGCCCTCATATGGCAAGATTGACAGAAAAATAAAAAAAGTTACAGCTCTCGGAAGAAGGGGAGCAAAAAACAACGCAAAAACGGAAACTGCCCGGGGGCTGAAGGGGTTAAGGTATAAATGACGGTTTCCCGATATGAGGACCCGGAAAATTCCCGCACAGATGGAGCCGCACACCGAGTACACAGACCCCACACCGGGTACAGCCGCAGGCAGCTGTTTACTGTTCCTCAGCACAGGCAGCGGCGTCACAGCACGTGACCGGCTGTCACCAAACTCATCTTAGACCCTCCTCTCACGCTACTGGCCGGTGCGTGATGACGTCACGGCCGTGACTGCTCACGTTCTGCGATGAGGGCGATATAGAAAGCTAAATGTTCGGCTATAACAATAAATAAGAGCGGCGCTGCTGTATGACAGTGCCGGGGAGGAGCGGCCGGGAACCGGGGAGGTATAGTGTCCACAACGGGGCGGCAGCTGGCGGAAATTACATCCAGAGTTTACAAGGAAGGGCTGAGCTCCCGGGCCCGTTGCTCTAACCGGGGAGAAGGGGCAGCGGTGAGCTCTGCCCGGGGGCACCGGGAAACATGGCGGCGGTGGAGCTTGAGTGGATCCCGGAGACGCTGTACAACACGGCTATTTCCGCAGTGGTGGATAACTACAGCCGAGCCCGGAGGGACATCCGCAGCCTGCCCGAGAACATCCAGTTCGACGTGTACTACAAGGTGACTGCAGTGTATGTGTGTGAGCTATGGAAATGCAGTGTGTGTGCTCTATGAAAGTGCAGTGTGTGTCTATACTGCAGTGTGTGGTGTGAGATCTATGGAAGTACAGTGTCTGTACTGTAGTGTGAGATCTATGGACGTACAGTGTGTGCAGTGTGAGATCTATGGACGTACAGTGTGTGCAGTGTGAGATCTATGGACGTACAGCGTGTGCAGCGTGAGATCGATGGACGTACAGCGTGTGCAGCGTGAGATCGATGGACGTACAGCGTGTGCAGCGTGAGATCGATGGACGTACAGCGTGTGCAGCGTGAGATCGATGGACGTACAGCGTGTGCAGCGTGAGATCGATGGACGTACAGCGTGTGCAGCGTGAGATCGATGGACGTACAGCGTGTGCAGCGTGAGATCGATGGACGTACAGCGTGTGCAGCGTGAGATCGATGGACGTACAGCGTGTGCAGCGTGAGATCGATGGACGTACAGCGTGTGCAGCGTGAGATCGATGGACGTACAGCGTGTGCAGCGTGAGATCGATGGACGTACAGCGTGTGCAGCGTGAGATCGATGGACGTACAGCGTGTGCAGCGTGAGATCGATGGACGTACAGCGTGTGCAGCGTGAGATCGATGGACGTACAGCGTGTGCAGCGTGAGATCGATGGACGTACAGCGTGTGCAGCGTGAGATCGATGGACGTACAGCGTGTGCAGCGTGAGATCGATGGACGTACAGCGTGTGCAGCGTGAGATCGATGGACGTACAGCGTGTGCAGCGTGAGATCGATGGACGTACAGCGTGTGCAGCGTGAGATCGATGGACGTACAGCGTGTGCAGCGTGAGATCGATGGACGTACAGCGTGTGCAGCGTGAGATCGATGGACGTACAGCGTGTGCAGCGTGAGATCGATGGACGTACAGCGTGTGCAGCGTGAGATCGATGGACGTACAGCGTGTGCAGCGTGAGATCGATGGACGTACAGCGTGTGCAGCGTGAGATCGATGGACGTACAGCGTGTGCAGCGTGAGATCGATGGACGTACAGCGTGTGCAGCGTGAGATCGATGGACGTACAGCGTGAGATCGATGGACGTACAGCGTGAGATCGATGGACGTACAGCGTGTGCAGCGTGAGATCGATGGACGCGCAGCGTGTGCAGCGTGAGATCGATGGACGCGCAGCGTGAGATCGATGGACGCGCAGCGTGAGATCGATGGACGCGCAGCGTGAGATCGATGGACGCGCAGCGTGAGATCGATGGACGCGCAGCGTGAGATCGATGGACGCGCAGCGTGAGATCGATGGACGTACAGCGTGAGATCGATGGACGTACAGCGTGTGCAGCGTGAGATCGATGGACGCGCAGCGTGTGCAGCGTGAGATCGATGGACGCGCAGCGTGTGCAGCGTGAGATCGATGGACGCGCAGCGTGTGCAGCGTGAGATCGATGGACGCGCAGCGTGTGCAGCGTGAGATCGATGGACGCGCAGCGTGTGCAGCGTGAGATCGATGGACGCGCAGCGTGAGATCGATGGACGCGCAGCGTGAGATCGATGGACGCGCAGCGTGAGATCGATGGACGCGCAGCGTGAGATCGATGGACGCGCAGCGTGAGATCGATGGACGCGCAGCGTGAGATCGATGGACGCGCAGCGTGAGATCGATGGACGCGCAGCGTGAGATCGATGGACGCGCAGCGTGAGATCGATGGACGCGCAGCGTGAGATCGATGGACGCGCAGCGTGAGATCGATGGACGCGCAGCGTGAGATCGATGGACGCGCAGCGTGAGATCGATGGACGCGCAGCGTGAGATCGATGGACGCGCAGCGTGAGATCGATGGACGCGCAGCGTGAGATCGATGGACGCGCAGCGTGAGATCGATGGACGCGCAGCGTGAGATCGATGGACGCGCAGCGTGAGATCGATGGACGCGCAGCGTGAGATCGATGGACGCGCAGCGTGAGATCGATGGACGCGCAGCGTGAGATCGATGGACGCGCAGCGTGAGATCGATGGACGCGCAGCGTGAGATCGATGGACGCGCAGCGTGAGATCGATGGACGCGCAGCGTGAGATCGATGGACGCGCAGCGTGAGATCGATGGACGCGCAGCGTGAGATCGATGGACGCGCAGCGTGAGATCGATGGACGCGCAGCGTGAGATCGATGGACGCGCAGCGTGAGATCGATGGACGCGCAGCGTGAGATCGATGGACGCGCAGCGTGAGATCGATGGACGCGCAGCGTGAGATCGATGGACGCGCAGCGTGAGATCGATGGACGCGCAGCGTGAGATCGATGGACGCGCAGCGTGAGATCGATGGACGCGCAGCGTGAGATCGATGGACGCGCAGCGTGAGATCGATGGACGCGCAGCGTGAGATCGATGGACGCGCAGCGTGAGATCGATGGACGCGCAGCGTGAGATCGATGGACGCGCAGCGTGAGATCGATGGACGCGCAGCGTGAGATCGATGGACGCGCAGCGTGAGATCGATGGACGCGCAGCGTGAGATCGATGGACGCGCAGCGTGAGATCGATGGACGCGCAGCGTGAGATCGATGGACGCGCAGCGTGAGATCGATGGACGCGCAGCGTGAGATCGATGGACGCGCAGCGTGAGATCGATGGACGCGCAGCGTGAGATCGATGGACGCGCAGCGTGAGATCGATGGACGCGCAGCGTGAGATCGATGGACGCGCAGCGTGAGATCGATGGACGCGCAGCGTGAGATCGATGGACGCGCAGCGTGAGATCGATGGACGCGCAGCGTGAGATCGATGGACGCGCAGCGTGAGATCGATGGACGCGCAGCGTGAGATCGATGGACGCGCAGCGTGAGATCGATGGACGCGCAGCGTGAGATCGATGGACGCGCAGCGTGAGATCGATGGACGCGCAGCGTGAGATCGATGGACGCGCAGCGTGAGATCGATGGACGCGCAGCGTGAGATCGATGGACGCGCAGCGTGAGATCGATGGACGCGCAGCGTGAGATCGATGGACGCGCAGCGTGAGATCGATGGACGCGCAGCGTGAGATCGATGGACGCGCAGCGTGAGATCGATGGACGCGCAGCGTGAGATCGATGGACGCGCAGCGTGAGATCGATGGACGCGCAGCGTGTGATCGATGGACGCGCAGCGTGTGATCGATGGACGCGCAGCGTGAGATCGATGGACGCGCAGCGTGTGATCGATGGACGCGCAGCGTGTGATCGATGGACGCGCAGCGTGTGATCGATGGACGCGCAGCGTGTGCAGCGTGAGATCGATGGACGCGCAGCGTGTGCAGGGTGAGATCGATGGACGCGCAGCGTGTGCAGGGTGAGATCGATGGACGCGCAGCGTGTGCAGCGTGAGATCGATGGACGCGCAGCGTGTGCAGCGTGAGATCGATGGACGCGCAGCGTGAGATCGATGGACGCGCAGCGTGTGCAGGGTGAGATCGATGGACGCGCAGCGTGTGCAGGGTGAGATCGATGGACGCGCAGCGTGTGCAGGGTGAGATCGATGGACGCGCAGCGTGTGCAGGGTGAGATCGATGGACGCGCAGCGTGTGCAGGGTGAGATCGATGGACGCGCAGCGTGTGCAGCGTGAGATCGATGGACGCGCAGCGTGAGATCGATGGACGCGCAGCGTGTGTGTATGCATGCGCGCGATCTCTGGAAGTGCAGCGTGTATGGCAGTACAGTGTGTGTGTGTGTGTGTGTGTGTGTGTGCGCGCGGTGTATGGAAGTACGCGTGTGATCTCTGGAAGTGTGTGTGTGTGCGCACGCGCGATCTCGTGAAGTGCAGTGTGTGTGTGTGTGTGTGTGTGTGTGTGTGTGTGCGCGCGATCTATGGAAGTACAGCGTGTATGGAAGTACAGTGTGTGTGATCTATGGAAGTACAGTGTGTGTGTGTGTGTGTGTGTGTGTGTGTGTGTGCGCGATCTATGGAAGTACAGCACGTGTGTGCGTGATCTATGGAAGTACGCGTGTGATCTATGGAAGTACGCGTGTGATCTCTGGAAGTGTGTGTGTGTGTGCGCACGCGCGATCTCGTGAAGTGCAGTGTGTGTGTGTGCGCGATCTATGGAAGTACAGCGTGTATGGAAGTACAGTGTGTGTGTGATCTATGGAAGTACAGCGTGTATGGAAGTACAGTGTGTGTGATCTATGGAAGTACAGTGTGTGTGTGTGTGCGCGATCTTTGGAAGTACAGCACGTGTGTGCGTGATCTATGGAAGTGCGCGTGTGATCTATGGAAGTGCGCGTGTGATCTATGGAAGTGCGCGTGTGATCTATGGAAGTGCGCGTGTGATCTATGGAAGTGCGCGTGTGATCTATGGAAGTGCGCGTGTGATCTATGGAAGTGCGCGTGTGATCTATGGAAGTGCGCGTGTGATCTATGGAAGTGCAGTGTGTGATCTATGGAAGTGCAGTGTGTGATCTATGGAAGTGCAGTGTGTGTGTGTGGAAGTACAGTGTGTGATCTATGGAAGTGCAGTGTGTGTGTGTGTGATCTATGGAAGTGCAGCGTGTATGGAAGTATAGCGCGTGTGTGCGCGATCTATGGAAGTACAGCGCGTGTGTGTGTGTGTGCGCGATCTATGGAAGTACAGCGTGTAGTGCAGTGTGAGAGATCTATTGGAAGTGCTGTGTGTGTGTGTGTGTGTGTATATATACAGTGCAGTGGCGATTTTATGGATATATACACTGTATGTATGTATGTATGTATGTATGTATGTATGTGTGTGTGTGTGTGTGTGTGTGTATATATACGAGGGGCTGTAAGTCTTTGGCTTTACCCAGAAAGAAATGAGATAGGATGATGAAACTTTACATTTATTCCACATACTCTCCACTGATGTCAACACACTTCTTATATCGGTATTCCAAGTTTTGTATGCCTAGCAAAAAGAAGGATTTCGGTTGTGCCTCAAACCAGGCATCCATAGCAGCCATGGCATCAGAAATGTGTGAAATTTGCTACCCTTGAGGTGTCTCTTCAGGTTTGGAAACAGATGATAGTTGGAAGGAGTTAGATCTGGTGAATAAGGCGGGTGGTCAACCAGCTGGAAGACCAGCTCTGCCAGTTTTGCCGTGGTTGCGTGTGCTGTGTAAGTGGAGGCATTGTCTTGCAGGAACAAGATTTCTTTGGACAGCTTAACGGCACTTTTTGGCCTTCAGAGCTGCCTTCAATTGGTCCAAAGTTCAATGTAATACCTTGCATTGATGGTGGAACCCTTTTAAAGGAAGTCCACTAGCAGCATGCCCTCCTTATCCTGGAACACAGACACAATCACCTCAGTGGCTAATTTTTATACCCTAACCCTTAACTTCTTTGTATGAGGAGAACCACTGTGCCTGTACTCCCTTTTTTTTTTAATTCTTTATTATTTAGAAACCATCATTACAACAAAATACAGGTCCATGGACCTAACGGCCCGTCTGCAATTATCACAGTATGCTCGAAATAGAAAGTACATTGAGACCAATCATAGGCAAAACTAGGTAAGGTATAAAAAATGTACGCCCCATCCCGAACATATACATATGCAAGGTTCCTGTAAGGTTTTCCTTTATTTATCTAAATGAAAAAGCACATTGCGCCTTAAGGTATTAAGAAACGCATGTTTGAAGAAAAAGAAAAGAAAACAAGATGGAAAAAGGAAGAGAATATAAAAGAAGCATAAGAGGATGACCAGGGAAAATAGAGGGGGGGGGGGAAGAGTAGGCGGACATTCAGACTCGCTGTTTATCAGCACACTTACAGAATTGCGGATTCGTTGGTTCCCGTGCCGTGTCCCACCAGCTCTCTATAATCCCCTGTTTGTTGGAAGTCCATTCACCCCCGCCAGGTGGCCCAGCATTTCACACAGGAGTCATGCAGTGAGGAGGTCAGATCCGCCATATGCATTAGGTCATTGACCTTAATGATCCACTGTGCCACCGTGGGGGGGGGGATTGAGATCTCCATCTCTCCAGAATACATAATCTCGCTGCCATTATGAGGAACTTTCTCATGGATGTTTTGCTTGGTTTTTAGTGTGGTCTCGCAGTGATGCAGTAGGAAGATGGCTGGACCCATTTCCTCAGTGGTTACTGTAACCAGCCAGATGATATCAGACACCCCTTTCCAAAATGGTTGGATCGCCTCGCATTCCCAAAACACGTGGAGGAGAGTCACATCTCCATCAAGTAGGATCCACCCCTGTAAAAATGGCATGAATTCTAGATGGCACCCTGTACCATCTGGACAGCAATTTGTAACTGGCCTCCTGGAATCTCGAGCTAATGGATGAATTGTGTGCAAGAAGACATACGTTCCCACTGGTCAGAGGAGAGACTTAGGGTACCTTCACACTTAGCGATGCAGCAGCGATCCGACCAGCGATCTGACCTGGTCAGGATCGCTGCTGCATCGCTACATGGTCGCTGGTGAGCTGTCAAACAGGCAGATCTCACCAGCGACCAGTGAACAGCCTCCAGCCAGCAGCGACGTGCAAGCGACGCTGCGCTTGCACGGAGCCGCCGTCTGGAAGCTGCGGAGACTGGTAACTAAGGTAAACATCGGGTATGGTTACCCGATGTTTACATTAGTTACCAGCGCACACCGCTTAGCTGTGTGTGCAGGGAGCAGGGAGCCGCGCACACTGAGCGCTGGCTCCTTGCTCTCCTAGCTACAGTACACATCGGGTTAATTAACCCGATGTGTACAGCAGCTACATGTGCAGAGAGCCGGAGCCGGCAGCACAGGCAGCGTGAGAGCTGCGGAGGCTGGTAACTAAGGTAAATATCGGGTAACCACCTTGGTTACCCGATGTTTATCTTGGATACAGCTTACCTCAGCTGTCAGACGCCGGCTCCTGCTCCCTGCTTGCTTCATTTGTCGCTCTCTCGCCGTCACACACAGCGATCTGTGTGTCACAGCGGGAGAGCGGCTTTGAAGAAAACGAACCAGGGCTGTGTGTAACGAGCAGCGATCTCGCAGCAGGGGCCAGATCGCTGCTCATTGTCACACACAGCGAGATCGCTAATGAGGTCACTGCTGCGTCACAAAAAGCGTGACTCAGCAGCGATCTCGGCAGCGAGCTCGCTGTGTGTGAAGCACCCCTTACGCTGTGCCTCCACTCTTTTGACCTTGTTTTCAGGGTCATACAAATAAATCCAGGTCTCATCCATAGTGACCAGTCGATCCAGGAAGTTCTTATCAGTCCAGAAACGCTGACAAATGGACTAGGAAGTTTTTACTTGAATGCTTCTCTGATCTGTTGTCAAACATTTGGGGACCCACTTTGCAGATAGCTTCCTCATGTCCAAATGTTCATGGATAATGACAGAAACACATTCACCGTAAATGCCCATGTCGTCAGCTATTGCTTTACCTGAAATTCATTGATTCTCCAGTATGAGGTTGTGCACAGCATCGACGATCTCTGGAACAAAAAACATTCTCGGTCGTCGAGGACATTCCTCATCATTGGTGCTGAAGTGGCCCGCTTTATATTTGGCAACCCAGTACTTAACTGTGGAATATGAAGGACATTGATCCCCCAATGTCTGCGACATATAACCATGAGTATCCTTCAAGGACTTTCCTTTCAGAAACAAGAATTTTATCACTCCTCTGATCTCAGTTGCTGTGAATATTGCATTAGACTACGCCATTTTGTTTTCCCGCATGCATATAACACTGTTGCCATAAGCATGGAAACAAAAAATAATAAATCAAAAAGCCAAAGACATATAGTGTGTGTGTGTGTGTGTGTGTGTGTGTGTGTCAAGATCTACTTATTTACTCTCATGGTCAAAAGTTTTGAGTTTGACCCAAAGTTTGGTTTCAGAAAGTGTGCTGCTTCATTATTATCAGTGAGATGTTTCTATGGTTACTGAAGTACAATTATAATTTAGAAGGTTTTTTACACTTTTATTGACAAATACATAAAGTTGATGCAAAGACTCAATATTTACAGCGTTGACCCTTTTTTTTTTTTTTTAATTTTTCAAGACTTGTACAATTTGTCCTGTCAGTGGGGCATCAGCTTCTGGGCCAAATCCTGACCGATATCCACACATTTTACGACTAAAGGCTACTTTACACACTGCGATATCGGTCCCGATATCGCTAGTGTGGGTACCCGCCCCCATCTGTTGCGCGACACGGGCAAATCACTGCCCGTGCCGCACAACATCGCCCAGACCCGTCACACATACTTACCTGCCCGGCGACGTCGCTGTGACCGGCGAACCGCCTCCTTTCTAAGGGGGCGGTCCGTGCGGCGTCACAGCGACGTCACTGAGCGGCCGCCCAATAGCAGCGGAGGGGCGGAGATGAGCGGGACGTAACTTCCCACCCACCTCCTTCCTTCCTCATAGCGGCCAGGAGGCAGCTAAGGAGAGCTTCCTCGTTCCTGCGGTGTCACACGGAGCGATGTGTGCTGCCGCAGGAGCGACGAACTACATCGTTACTGCTGCAGTAACGATAATCGAGAATGGACCCCCATGTCACCGATGAGCGATTTTGCACGTTTTTGCAACGATGCAAAATCGCTCATCGGGGTCACACGCAGCAACATCGCTAATGCGGCCGGATGTGCGTCACAAATTCCGTGACCCCAACGACTCCGCATTAGCGGTGTCGTAGCGTGTAAAGCCCCCTTAAGAATAGTTCTATGTCCTAAATGTGTTTTGATTTTTGCTTTAAAATGCAACATTTTTAATGTACCTGGAACCTTTTTAAACTGTACTAAAAATTGATGATTTATAACCAAACGGCTGGATCCCTTAATTTACTTTGTCAGCAACCCATTCTTCTCTAAACAGTGCTTGGAGTTTAAAACAAATTTCAGTGGTTGTTTGCTCACCCGCCTTTTAAGAATAGACCATAGGTTCTCAATGGGATTCAGGTCTGTGAAGATTCCTAGTCATTGACCTAAAATTTCGATGTTTTGTTCACTGAGCCACATCAATTACTTTTCCTTTGTGACATTTTGCTCCATCATCCTGGAAAAAGCATTGATCATCATCATGTTGCTCTTGGAGGATATCTAGATTCCATTCTTTATTCATGGCTGTGTTCTTACCGCTGATGATTGCGGTCACCTTTCCGAACAATCACTGTTTCATGTCCCAAACAGTCTGAAGAGGGCTTAAAATCACTTTGCCCTAGTCCTCTGTAGTCCAATCCATGTAGTTCCTAGCAAATGTCAGACTGCAGGAACTACAAGGAGATTGGACTACAGAGAGCTGGAAGAATGATTACCTGGAGAAGAAAAGGTGAGCTCTACCATGAGTCTTGTCATGCCAACATTAAAGCATCCTGAGACCATTCAGGTGGGGGGATGGAGTGGGCTCACTCACAATTTTGCCAAAGAACATTGCCATGAATAAAGAACGGGATCTAAATATCCTCCAACAGCAACTTCTTCCAACGGTCAAGGAGAAATTTGGTGAGAATATTTTTTTTTTTTTTTTTTTTTTTTTTAGCATATTGGAGACTGTCACACAAGGCAAAAGTGATAACCAAGAGGCTCCGTGAACAACACGTGACCAGATATCACATTCATCTAAGGGCATTAACACAAAGGGTGCATTCAGACCTCCATCCAAATCAGTTCAAGATCTGACCACAGTGCATGGGTCTCCCGATCAGTGTGACCGCGTCATGTATTTCTATGTGGATGTTACGCTTGCATCAGGAGACCCGCAGCCCCTCAGTGCACTGCGGTCAGATTTGTATGGACGTCTGAATGTGACCAAATTGTGATAAGCTATCACTGATTAGGCAAAAATCGTCTGTCGTCAGTTCGGATTTGGCCCAGAAGGTGATATTGAGCATGCCAGGGTGCGTGTCTTGAAAAATAAGACCATACAGTACATATTGAGTCTTTGCTTAAACATTAAAGGGAACCTATCAGGTCCCATATGCGTTCTAATCTCTAAGCAGGGTCATGTGTGGCCTAGTAGCCCCTTCCTACCCATCCCCGTGTTGTAATATTGCGTAATACGAATGTATAAAAAGACGTTTTATTACTTGCATGTTCCCTATGTAAATAGGGCAGGGTCTAGTCCATTGGGCGTTTCTCCCACCTTCCCCCTTGGGTGTTTGCATATTTTCTGTGGTTTACCACGGATTTACAAGAGCTATGTTACCGTCGGCTCCTGGTGATCCCGCACGTCTGTACTTGCCGGCTTCACAAGCGCACTGCACATGATCAGAGGACTCCTGCGGTTGCAACCATGCGACGAGTGCACCTAAAGCCGACATGTAAACACCTGGATATGAAGGCTGCTGGAATGGCAAGCGCGCAGGCTCTCCAGGAGCCGATGGTGACATACCTCTTGTAAATCCATGGTATCACACCCACAGGGGCGTGATACCATGGAAAGCTCCATGACATCCTGCGCGTGCGCGCTTGTTTTTCGCGCGGGTGTTGTGTGTGGTGTTTTTTTTTTTTTTTTTTTTTTTTTTTTTATAAAATCATATTACACAATATTACAACAAAGGGATGGGTAGGAAGGGGTTTCTAGGCCACACATCACCCTGCTTGTAGGTCAGGACGCATATGGGACCTGACAGGTTCCCTTTAAGTATCTGTCAATAAAAGTGTAAAAACTAATGAAATATTTAGAATTGTACTTCAGCAACCATAAACATTCGAGTTTAGGCTAAGGACACATGGTGAGTAAAATGGAGCTAGTGGAATTCCATAAAAAAAATCTCATTCCACTTGGACCCATGTTACTCTATGGGGTCGCTCACATGAGCGATTTTTATTTATTTATTTATTTTTTTCTCTCAGCCCTAATCGAACTGAGAAAACAGTTGCAGCATGCTGCGGGTGGAATCATTCGTTTTCACTTGCACCCATTCAAGTCTATGGGTGGGAGTGAAATATCGCACTGCACTCGCATGACATCGGAGTGCAGTGTGATAATCGCATCAGCTGATAATGGAGGAGATGGGGGGAGTAATCCCTCCCTCTCCTCCGCAGCTGTGCTCCGATCGCATTACAGTATAATGACGCTCTACTCCGATGCTAAATACCTGTGTCCTTGACCTAAAAGCTACACTGAAGCAGCAAACTTTGTGACACAAATTTTGGTTTTCAATCTCAAAAGTTTTGGTCACTACTCTACTGTGTGTGTGTATATAGTGACGTTTAATATAAGGATGTATACACTTTAGTTTTCGGATGGGCACAGCATGTATATGGTGCAGGGTGTGTAGTGTCATCTGTGTATGTGCGCACAGTGTGTGATCTGTGGATGTATACATAGTGCACTACGTGCTTGAGTACTCTCAGCTTGCCAGTTTTTCCAGGACAATGCTCTGTTTTTTTGACTCTCCATGTCTAGAATGGTTGGCATGTTATATCACCCTCTCGTCTATGGCTCAGCAATCTGTGAGCTGTCTGCGACTTGTATACGTCTCCTAGTTTTTCCACAATGCTAACTTTTCATGGTCTCAGGGTCTTCACTATCGATGGCCATTAGATTGTGGTGGGTATTCTGTGCACAAGACATGATTTGTGCTCTCCAGTGGCATCTCCCACCATACCTAGTAATGATTTTTCAGCCGTTGGGAGGTGATAACAGCTGTATAGGTAGCACACCATTGATGTGTAGACCTTCTCGTGCGTGTGGTTTTGTGCTGAATTTTTCTCTTCTGTAGTCCAATAATGTGGCATCATCCAGCTCTGTCTATATAGCTCACAGACTGGTCACCTGTCAGTACTGCTGGAACATTGCTACTGTCATGGTCAAACATACTCTATTCTGTGTGATTAAAGAGGTTGTCCACTACTCAAACATTAATGGCCACTGCTGATACCGAGACCAGCTGATCGGTGGAGGTGCTGGGCCCGGCTGATCAAATATTGCTGACCTAGCCTAAGGAGAGGTCGGCAATGCTAAATAGATAACCTTTAAAGCCAGTGAGAGGGAAAGTATTTCCAACCTAGCACACATTGCGACAAAAAAACTTTTTCAAAGGTTAAAGTGCGTGCGTGTGTGTGTGGTAAAAAAAAAAAAAAAATATATATAATTAATTATAAAAAATTATATATATAAAAAATGAAATATATAATATATATATATATATATTAATAATTTTTTATATATATATATATATATATATATATATATATATATATATATATATATATATATATATATATATATATATGTACAGTTAGGTCCAGAAATATTTGGACAGTGACACAATTTTCGCGAGTTGGGCTCTGCATGCCACCACATTGGATTTGAAATGAAACCTCTACAACAGATTTCAAGTGCAGATTGTAACGTTTAATTTGAAGGTTTGAACAAAAATATCTGATAGAAATTGTAGGAATTGTACACATTTCTTTACAAACACTCCACATTTTAGGAGGTCAAAAGTAATTGGACAAATAAACCAAACCCAGACAAAATATTTTTATTTTCAATATTTTGTTGCGAATCCTTTGGAGGTAATCACTGCCTTAAGTCTGGAACCCATGGACATCACCAAACGCTGGGTTTCCTCCTTCTTAATGCTTTGCCAGGCCTTTACAGCCGCAGCCTTCAGGTCTTGCTTGTTTGTGGGTCTTTCCGTCTTAAGTCTGGATTTGAGCAAGTGAAATGCATGCTCAATTGGGTTAAGATCTGGTGATTGACTTGGCCATTGCAGAATGTTCCACTTTTTTGCACTCATGAACTCCTGGGTAGCTTTGGCTGTATGCTTGGGGTCATTGTCCATCTGTACTATGAAGCACCGTCCGATCAACTTTGCGGCATTTGGCTGAATCTGGGCTGAAAGTATATCCCGGTACACTTCAGAATTCATCCGGCTACTCTTGTCTGCTGTTATGTCATCAATAAGCACAAGTGACCCAGTGCCATTGAAAGCCATGCATGCCCATGCCATCACGTTGCCTCCACCATGTTTTACAGAGGATGTGGTGTGCCTTGGGTCATGTGCCGTTCCCTTTCTTCTCCAAACTTTTTTTCTTCCCATCATTCTGGTACAGGTTGATCTTTGTCTCATCTGTCCATAGAATACTTTTCCAGAACTGAGCTGGCTTCATGAGGTGTTTTTCAGCAAATTTAACTCTGGCCTGTCTATTTTTGGAATTGATGAATGGTTTGCATCTAGATGTGAACCCTTTGTATTTACTTTCATGGAGTCTTCTCTTTACTGTGGACTTAGAGACAGATACACCTACTTCACTGAGAGTGTTCTGGACTTCAGTTGATGTTGTGAACGGGTTCTTCTTCACCAAAGAAAGTATGCGGCGATCATCCACCACTGTTGTCATCCGTGGACGCCCAGGCCTTTTTGAGTTCCCAAGCTCACCAGTCAATTCCTTTTTTTTCTCAGAATGTACCCGACTGTTGATTTTGCTACTCCAAGCATGTCTGCTATCTCTCTGATGGATTTTTTTCTTTTTTTTTTTTTCAGCCTCAGGATGTTCTGCTTCACCTCAATTGAGAGTTCCTTAGACCGCATGTTGTCTGGTCACAGCAACAGTTTCCAAATGCAAAACCACACACCTGTAATCAACCCCAGACCTTTTAACTACTTCATCGATTACAGGTTAACGAGGGAGACGCCTTCAGAGTAAATTGCAGCCCTTAGGCTGTGTGCGCACTTACCGGATTTTGCCGCGGATTTTCCGCGGATTTGCTGCATGTTTCGCTGCAGAAAATGTTCATAACATCTCTGCAGTGAATCACCAGCAAATCCTATGGAGAAAAAAAATCCTGTGCGCACTGGGCGGAATTTGACAGCTGCATGTTTTGCTGCGGGAATCCCGCAGCAAAAACAAGTGCATGTCACTTCTTTTCCGAACATCGCTGCGGGATTTCACTCCATTGACTCCAATGTTAATCATGAAATCCCGCAGGGAATAACGCAGGCAGCAAATTCTGTGCAGTTCACTGCGTTTTGCTGCGTTATTCCCTGCAGTATTTCGCGGTTTACCTCCGGTAATGTACATCGCTTGTCTGCGGTTTTGCAGGGAAGTGATGTCATTACAGGAAGAGGAAGCCGTGCAGAGAGTAAACACGCACATCACAGACATAGAACACATAGACACAGACACATAGAACACACATAGAAAGAAAACGGAAATATAGAAAACAAAGAACGTGGGCTCCGCTGCATATTTACCTTCCAGCCGAGGTAAGCACACAGCGGCGGCCCGGTATTCTCAGGCTGGGGAGGGAGAGGGGAAGGGTTAATGTCCCCCGCCTCACTCCCCCTCCGGCAGCCGAGAATATCAGCCGCAGCTGCCCCGGCACTGTCGCATGCATTATGCGGCACTACCGGAGTGTCCTCGGCTCTTCTTGCCACCGTGTAGCAGTGGCAGCAAGGTAATACAAGGGGTTAATGGTGGTGGGGGACCACCGCCATTAACTCCAGGCTTGATCATGGCAGCGTCTATGTAACAGCTGACATGATCAACCCGTAAGTAAAGTGAAAAAAACACACACACCGAAAAATCCTTTATTTTAAATAAAACAAACAAGCCTCGTTCACCATTTTATTAACCCCCCCGAAACAAAGCTCCGGCGTAATCCACAGGTCCGACGTCCTGCGCTGCTTCCATCCAGCCGCGACTGTCACAGACACAGCGCTGAATGAATGCAGCAGACAGCAGAGGTAATTACCGGTCATTTCCCACGGCCGGTAATGTGAACTCACTGCCGACCGTGGGAAATGCAGCGATCTGTCATCTATCTATCTATCCCTCTATCTGTCTGTCTATCTATCTATTCTTCTGTCTATCTACTATCTCAGGATTAAATAATTTTTTTTTTTTCAATGTGCTTTATTGCATTGAATGCAATAAAGCACATCCCAACCTGCACACGGCAAAACCGCGGCAAACCGCATGCGGTTTTCGGGTGCGGTTTCCCGCGGTTTTTTACCGCGGGTGCGGTAATCTTTGAAAGCATGCAGAATTTTCTTAAGAAAATTCCATTTCCCAGTGCGCACATAGCCTTAGTCCCTTGTCCAATTACTTTTGGTCCCTTGAAAAAGAGGAGGCTATGCATTACAGAGCTATGATTCCTAAACCCTTTCTCCGATTTGGATGTGAAAACTCTCATATTGCAGCTGGGAGTGTGCACTTTCAGCCCATATTATATATATATATAATTGTATTTCTGAACATGTTTTTGTAAACCGCTAAAATAACAAAACTTGTGTCACTGTCCAAATATTTCTGGACCTAACTGTATGTATGTATATGTGTGTATATATATATATGTAATATATATATATATATTATATATTATACTTTTTTGCGTTTGCGTGGCCACTGTATAAAAAAAATGCTTTCTCAGAGTTTAGGAGAAAGGTGTAAAAGCACTTTCCTGCCCAGCAGATGCCAGTAGGATGCAGCTTTTAATGCTTTGGGCCTGCAGTATGTTGGGGTGCATATGCTGAACAGACTTGCTTATGTCCCCTTTGGAGGGAAATGCTGTGGCATTTGCCGTCAAAATCCGAATACAGCACCTGCCATGCTGATGATGAGTGAACAGATCTCATACACACAGGGCAGAATAGTTCAGCAGCTGGAATCTGTGAAGGAAAATCCACGCCAATATTGGCATAAGCCAAAAACCAAACCACCCCAATATAAATGTGAACAGAGGACTAGTTCTCTTCTGCCAAGTTGTATGAACAGTCTCTGATTGCTCATCAGTTCTAGTAGTTAGTGATACATGGCTTAATGTCATACTATGATGTAATGGCCCGTACTGCTGATCAGAGGTCTGTGACCACTCCTGTAGGAATTGTAATGGTGGAAATATTGCTTGTCATCCAGATTTTGCTGTAATCATGCCGATGTGTACACACTTGATCATACACTTGCCATGAGTAACCAAGATTTCCAAGTCTTTCATCATGATAAATTGTAGCATTAGGCAAGTTTAGTTTCTAAATGGAATCTGTCAGCACAATTTTGCTATGTATGATTCCAATGGTGTAATTTACTGGGCTATATATTGTTTTTTTTTCAATAAAATCAGTGTTTTATCAACATGTGATTATTACTTGAGGACTAGTTGTCTGGTGCCATGTAGTTGTCCTGCTTTGTGTAACCCCACCTCCGTCACTTATCTGGCAACAGTCTGCCAATCAGTGATGTGGTCGGAGTATACAGAGCTCAGCATTCAGAGAACTGATAGAGCTGCAGCAGAGAAAATCATTGATTTTATCAAAACTGCAGTCTAGTAAGTGGTGCATCACTGGAATCTGGGTCTCTGCACCTACATCATGCTGCTCATGGATTAGATAGAAAATATCTGGTGACTTGCTCCCTTTTTAAGAACGTTAAGTCTTCAAAGATGTTGTCTCTGCTTTTCATGTGTATCTTGTGTTATCCTTTCCTATCATTTTGACTAAGCGTTTTTAGTTTTTATTTTTGACTCTTCTCTAAAATTCTATCAATGGCATATGAGCTGAGCTGTATTTGTCTACAAAGGCCACCACCCAGTGAACCGAGCCATGCCGGATGTTCACTGTGACCACCCCTCATAGGTGGGATACCAGCTGTTTGACCCTCACTGATGTGATATTGATGACATCCACTGGCAAAGTCTTCAATATCATGAGGCTTGTTTCCTCTCATACACCAAAGACACACTGATAGACAATTGGATTGTGAGTCCCCATGGGGACAGTGATGCTGATAATATAAAGAGCTGCACAAATACAAGTCCATACAACCCCTGCTGCTGATTTGTGAACTGTTTGTATAGCTGTTCACACAGTGCAATGTTCCCATGCTGTATCCGGAGAGCTATAGTGTTGCTGTTGTGGGGTTTTTTTTTTATGCTGATTGAGCTGGATGGCGACTTGTTTTTGCAGGACAATGTGTAGTTGTCACCATTTTTTATGTATATATGGGTTTTTGATCGTGTTTTATTGTTAGCTGAGTGATGAACAGACTGTTTACATTGCTATTTTTTATTTTTTTTTCTTTGTGTGTGTGTGTCCCTCAAAATAAGACAGTCTTAGATTAATTTTTGCTCCCAGAGATGCGCTAGGTCTTATTTTCTTGGGATGTCTTATTTTTCCATGAAGAAAAATTCATATTTATTGTTCAATAGAAAAAAATGAGCCTTTATTATATACTGTACAGTAGTTGTTGTCACCAAACAGCATAAACAAACTGTGAATTCTATCAAGAATTTCTTGCTACTACCATTATTTCCATGTACAACATGCCCTGGTGTTCTGTTCGGCGGACATGCGTCCAAACAAAATTCAGCAAAACCTCTACTAGGTCTTATTTTCAGAGTATATAGGTATTGCTATAGGAACAAAATAAATTGTTAGTATAAGAAGCTTATGTGTGAGGTAATATGATATCTGTGGGGAGACGGATGCAGACAGACAGACCGGGCGATAGAGACAGACAGAGACTGGGAGAGACAGAAAGACAGTTCCTATCCCGGCCTTTGTTAGTGTATTGTAAGTTAGTGCTGTACTTGTGCTAATCTAATTTATCCCTCCTTGGTCAACTTTCCCTGAATTGCTTCCAGAGGAGAATGTGCCAAGCATCAGGTCACTGGGTCTTGTATAAGATCCAATGGTGCGATGCAGCTTGCCGATCACAGTAATGCCAGAAGCCAACATAACTACTTCATTACGGAGTATGACAGGCAATCCCTGCATGTTGATTTGCGGCTTTTAGAAACTGTATGTGGGGTGGGGACTCGAGCATGGTGCTTGAGCACCCGGATGCTGGAGGAGCGCACCCGGATGCTGGAGGAGCGCACCCGGATGCTGGAGGAGCGCACCCCGATGCTCAATCGAGCAGTGGCAAGTGTACTCATTCATTACTAGTTGTCAGGTCATAAAAAATATCTGAACTTTGATAACTTTATTATAAAGTTTGTGTAACCTGTATTTCTATATAATTGCATCACTATGGTTTTCTTCTCTGAATAATCAGTTGTAGAGCTGGTTGGATGCTCAATGTACCTTTTTGTACACTGTGTGTGTGTGTGTGTGTGTGTGTGTGTGTGTGTGTGTGTGTGTGGTGGTTTTTTTTTTTTTTTTTTTTTCTTTCTCCTCCCCTTGATGTCATGGGTGCCACCCGAGCTGTGATTAAGACATTATATGGCCTTGTCTGGAAGTTCCCATGCTGCAGCAATTTGTGAATGTCCTGCATGAACCTTGATTACAACATTTCTTTGTCAGCATGTATGACCTAAAGCTGTTTCTTTTCGAGAGACTTTTCCATACAGTTCTCCGTTTTGTCATGGGCTAATAGTTACCGTAGTAGGTGCTAGAGAGCAGTAATACAATGTGCCAGTCAGGGTCACATGTAGATGGTGACGAGGGGACAGACTTCTCAATGCTATGCAGGACTAGCTGTGGCACTAGGGCCTAGGCAAAAGAGAACATTGATTCCATCTGTATCTGAAGAATTTCTGCACACCTAGGCACATTTTTCGTACCAATAAAATTTAAAGTTTTGATTTGGGGAAAATGCATAGCCTCACAGAAACCCTCCTATCCCCCTATTTTAGCTCTTGGTACCAGCTGGGCCTTATTCTACAGTACGTTTGTAGAAACTTTGTTCCTATGTTTAGGATTTATGACCTCTTAACAACATACATACAGTGCCTTGCGAAAGTATTCGGCTCCCTTGAATTTTTCAACCTTTTCCCACATTTCAGGCTTCAAACATAAAGATAAAAAATTTAATGTTATGGTGAAGAATCAACAACAAGTGGGACACAATTGTGAAGTTGACCGAAATGTATTGCTTATTTTTAAAAAAAAAAAAGAAAAAAAATCTGAAAATTGGCGCATGCAATATTAATCGTCCCCTTTACTTTCAGTGAGGCAAACTTAGGGTATGTGCGCACGTTGCTTTTTACCTGCTTTTTACCTGCTTTTTTGCTGCTTTTTCTTCTGCGCTGTTTAATGCCAAAATGGATGTGTTCTTCTATTCAAGCAAAGTCTATGGGAATTTGGGTTTCTTGTTCACACTATTGTTGTTCAAAATGCTGCCTTTTTGTGGCAGAACTTTGGTCAAAAACTCAGCTTTGCAGTGCAAAACCCAAATGGCAAAAACAATTGACATGTTGCTTCTTTGAAAAGCTGAGTTTTTGACCAAAGTTCTGCCACAAAAAGGCAGCATTTTGAACAACATAGTGTGAACAAGAAACCCAAATTCCCATAGACTTTGCTTGAATAGAAGAACACAACCATTTTGGCATTAAACAGCGCAGAAGAAAAAGCAGCAAAAAAGCAACGTGCGCACATACCCTTACTCCAGAAGTTCATTGAGGATCTCTGAATGATCCAATGTTGTCCTAAATGACTGATAATGATAAATATAATCCACCTGTGTGTAATCTAGTCTCTGTATAAATGCACCTGCTCTGTGATAGTCTGTGTTCTGTTTAAAGCACAGAGAGCATCATGAAGACCAGGGAACACAACAGGCAGGTCCGTGATAATGTTGTGGAGAAGTTTAAAGCCGGTTTTGGCTACAAAAAGATTTCCACAACTTTAAATATCCCGAGGAGCACTGTGCAGGCGATTTATATTGAAATGGCAAGAGTATCATACCACTACAAATCTACCAAGCCTGGCCGTCCATCCAAACTTTCATGCCAAACAAGAACACTGATCAGAGATAATAATAATAATAATAATCTTTATTTCTATAGCGCCAACATATTCCGCAGCGCTTTACAATTCAGGAGGATCATATACAAACAAGTAACAGTTACAGAAAAAACAATATTTAGAGGGGAAAAAAAAAGGAAAAGAAAAACAACCGTGCTCGTGAGAGCTTACAATCTACAATGAGAAATGGGGGGGTAGAGGGTTCCAGAGGGTTGGTGCAGCTCGGAAGAAGTCTTGGATCCGGGAGTGGGAGGTTCGAATTAGTGTGGATGTTAGTCGAAAGTTGTTTGCAGAGCGTAGAGAACAGGTGGGGTGTAGACAGAGAGGAGGGTGGAGATGTAGAGATGCAGCCAAGAGGCCCATAATCACTCTGGATGAACTGCAGAGATCTTCAGCTGAGGTGGGAGAGTCTGTCCATAGGACAACAATCAGTCGTACACTGCACAAATCTGGCCTTTATGGAAGAGTGGCAAGAAGAAAGCCATTTCTCAAAGTTATCCATAAAAGTGTCGTTTAAAGTTTGCCACAAGCCACCTGGGAGACACACCAAACATGTGGAAGAAGGTGCTCTGGTCTGATGAAACCAAAATCGAACTTTTTGGGCACAATGCCAAACGATATGTCTGGCGTAAAAGCAACACAGCTAATCGCCCTAAAGACACCATCCCCACTGTCAAACATGGTGGTGTCAACATCATGGTTTAGGCCTGTTATTTTTCAGCAGGGACAGGGAAGATGGTTAAAATTGATGGGAAGATGGATGGAGCCAAATACAGGACCATTCTTGAAGGAAACCTGTTGGTGTCTGCAAAAGACCTGAGACTGGGACGGAGATTTGTCTTCCAACAAGACAATGATCCTAAACATAAAGCAAAATCTACAATGGAATGGTTCACAAATAAATGTATCCAGGTGTTAGAATGGCCAAGTCAAAGTCCAGACCTGAATCCAATCGAGAATCTGTGGAAAGAGCTGAAAACTGCTGTTCACAAATGCTCTCCATCCAACCTCACTCAGCTCGAGCTGTTTGTAAAGGAAGAATGGGCCAGAATTTCAGTCTCTCGATTTGCAAAACTGATAGAGACATACCCCAAGCGACTTGCAGCTGTAATCGCAGCAAAAGGTGGCGCTACAAAGTATTAACTTAAAAGGGATGAATAATATTGCACGCCCCCAATTTTCAATTATCATGTTTTATAAAAGTTTAAAATAAGCAATAAATTTCATTCAACTTCACAATTGTGTCCCACATGTTGATTCTTCACCATAACGTTACATTTTTATATTTATGTTTGAAGCCTGAAATGTGGGAAAAGGTTGCAAAATTCCAGGGGGGCGAATACTTTCACAAGACACTGTAAATGTACATCATGCGTGAGTGCTAGTTTCCTCAGTGACATGCATATTTTGTAAAGTGGGGACAGGACTGTGCCAACATGATTGCCATGGATCTCACCGATTGCTATGATTGCTCAGTTGCAAGATCACTGACTAATTTATAGCTAGTGCGGAGAGTCCTACTGATAGGAGAGAACTCAAACTCTGAACTTACTCCTCTCAGTGAGATCTGAGATGACACATGCTTTCACTTTTTTTTTTTTTTTTTTATAGATCCTAAATTTAAAAAAAAAAAAAAAAAAATTGTTAGGGTTAGTGATGAGCCAGTGTAATCGTTACTATTTGCTACTTGCACAGATAGGAGAGAGGCTTGCATTTCACACGCTATTCGCAACAAATACGCAAATATTACAAAGTACTTTTTACGAGTATAGCAATTCCGAGTATTCCAGTACTCACTGATCTCTACTTGGGGTGTGTGTGTGTGTGTGTGTGTGTGTGTGTGTGTGTGTACCTACCTATTCAGTGGTTGGAATAATTATTGAACAAGTCACCAATTTTCTAAGTAAATTGTATTTCTAAAGGTGCTATTAACATGAGTTTCTCACCAGATGACTGCAACAACACATCCAATCCACCCAGGCAATGAAATCAAACCATAGATGTCCGTAAATGTAGTAATTTGTAATAATGAGAAATGATGCTGGGAAAATTATTGAACACACTTACTGAAATGTATTTAAAACTTTGTACAAAAGCCTTTGTTCTTGATGACCTCTTCAACACCTGTCCTGTATAAAGAAACTAGTGACTTGCATTGCTCGGGGTTTTTTTTTTTTTTTTTGTTTTTTTTTTGCACCTATTCTTACACACACTCTTCAAGTCCTGAAAGTTCTATGGACTCGCTATATTGGTTACTTCCATAAATTTTCTATTGGATTCAGGTCAGGTGATTGGCTGGTCTATTCTAGCATCTTTAATAGGTTTCTGAGAAAGAAAAATAAAGTTTCCTTGGCTGTGTGTTTGGGATCAGTGTCTTACTGAAATGTTCACACTCATTTCATCGTCATCATCCTGGTAGATGGCAACACATTTTTTTATTAAGAATGCCTAGATACATTCGTCCCTTAATTCTTACTTCAAATTTGAAGTTTGCCAGTGCCATATGCTGAAAACAGCCCCCACACCATGATGTTCCCACCTCCAAACTTCACTGCTGGTATGGTGTTTTTGGAGTGATATGCAATGCCTTTTGGCAATCAAGCATGGTGTGTATTGACATCCAAAGAGATAAAAAAAAAAAAAAATTAAAAAAAAATTAAAAAAATTCTCATCTGACCAGACTGTATTGTCCAGTATTTCACAGGATTGTGTAAAAGTTGAGCAAACTTTAAAAGTGCTTGCACATGCTTCTTGTTCAGAAATGGAGTCTTGGCTGGTGAGCGTACATACATGTCATGAAGGATGAGTGCATTACTTATTGTGTTCTTTGAAATAATTGTACCTACTGATTTCAGGTCTTTCTGTAGCTCTCCACAGGTGGTCCTTTTCTCTTTGACAATTCTTCTGATAAATCTTTTCACTCTGTCTGAAGTCTTGCATTGAGCACCTGGTCGTGGCCGGTTTATGGTGAAATGATGTGCTTTCCACTTCTGGATTATAGATGTCCCTTCTGAGTCCAGACCTATGGAAGACACATTAATTTCGGCTGTCAATCACTCTGTCGATTTCTGATCAGCCTTCGGACCCGACTTCTCAGTCGGCAATTAAGCGAGCCAAGAAGCCTCCTAAGTCCTTTGCCCAGGATCCGATTTTTCATCAAATCATATCTAAACGGTGGGATCACCCTGATAGGAGGTTTAATAAAAAATCCTCCTTCATTCACTTATCCCTTTCCATCGGAACTGGTTAAGCTCTGGTCAGTACCCCCCGTTGTGGATCCGCCAGTATCCAGGCTGGCTAAACACACGGTTATGTCTGTCTCAGACACCGCGTCTCTCAAGGACTCGTCCGACCGAGCAGTTGTTGCTGCGGTCAAATCTATTTTCCAGGCTTCGGGCTCCTCTCTGCGCCCCCTGTTTGCCTTGACATGGGTGGCGAGAGCTAGGAGTGTGTGGAGTAGGAACTTGCGCAAGTTGCTTCGCTCTTGCAATATTCCTTCAGAGGCTCTTGAGATCCTTGATTTGATCTCCCTAGCCTCTAATTATTTTCTTCACGGCTCCCTAGATGCAGCTAGTTTGTCAGCCCTAATGGCAGCCAACGCTGTTTTTGCCCGCAGAGTCCTGTGGCTAAAGATATGGAACGCGGACAGTGCCTCCAAGAAGTCCCTGTCCACACTCCCCTTTCAGGGTCTACCTCTGTTTGGAGAATCCCTGGACAAGCTTATATCTGAGACAACGGGTGGTAAAAGTACCATTCTACCACAAAAGCGGCCTGTATCCAAAAATTTTAAAAAGTCTTCTTGGCGCAGGCAGTCCTTTCGGCCCGCCCCCCAAAAACCATAACAGGGGTCGTCGCAACGCTCAGATCGGGGATCCAGTCACTCAAGGGACTCTTCCTGGTGTTCCCACTCCAGGCAATCTAAACCCAAGGGACCTCGCCCCGCGAAAGCCCCTTCAGCATGACGCCGGGTACCCCTCAGAGCCAACTCCTGTTGGAGGGCGGCTTCTGCTTTTTCGGGATATCTGGTTAGACCATACTCAAGATGCTTGGGTTCGAGAAATCGTCACCTTAGGTTACAAGATCGATTTCCATTCCCTACCGGCCAACAGGTTTCTCCGTTCTCGGCTTCCAAAGTCCACAACGCAAAGACAGGCCTTATGTCAGGCCATAACCTCTGTGCAAAAGGCAAACATTATCATTCCAGTGCCCCTGGAACAGCGAGGCAAAGGTTTCTATTCAAACGTCTGTCGTCCCCAAAAAAGATGGCTCTGTCTGTCCTATCCTGGACCTCAAAAGGCTAAACGGGTCCGTACGGATTCGGACCTTCCGAATGGAATCATTGCGAGTTGTACTAGCTGCTATGGAACCGGGAGAATTCCTAGCTTCCATGGACATTCAAGATGCTTATTTACACATTCCCATATGTGTATCGCATCAACGGTTCCTTCGTTTTGCCGCAGGACACCATCATTTCCAATTCAGGGCCCTTCCCTTTGGACTGGCTACTGCGCCTCGGGTCTTCACAAAGGTCATGGCAGCCGTCATGTCCATTTTACAGAGGCGTCCTGGTCGTTTCCTATTTGGACGACCTACTTATCAAAGGGAGCTCTCTTCAAGTTTGCTCAGAAAGCGTGCAAATTTGCCCCGACACGCTCTCAAGGCTACGGTGACTTCTCAACTTCAACAAGTCATCCCTCATTCCTCATCAGCGCATCACCTTTTTAGGTATGCTGATAGGCCCGGGGTTTTTCTTCCAGAAGACAAGAGGTCTTCCCTGATCCGGGCCGCCCAATCCCTCCGCTCCCGCCGTTACACATCCCTCCAGAGTGGGATGAGAGTGTTGGACAAGATGGTAGCAGTCATGGAAGCCGTGTCGTTTGCCCAATTCCATTTGCGCCCTCTGCAATTGGATCTTCTGTTCTCTTCGGTCTAGAGACGCTGGATTCTTGTCCCGTCAGTCCGCTTACCTCAGCTCCCTCGTCTGGTGGACTCAGGTCTCATCCCTATCTCAGGGGAAGTCCTTCCGCCCTGTCCACTGGCACGTAGTCACGACAGATGCCAGCCTGTTAGGCTGGGGGCGGTGTTTCTCCACCACACTGCTCACGGACGCTGGTCTCACCCTGAGCGATCCCTTCATATCAACGTTCTGGAGATCAGGGCCATATTTCTGGCCCTTCAGACCTTTCAACCTTTTGCTTCTGGGCCTCCCGGTTCGGATCCAGTCAGACAATGCCACGGCTGTGGCTTACGTCAACAGTCAGGGAGGAACTCGCAGCAAGGCAGCGATGAAAGAAGTCTCCAGGATTCTTCTTTGGGCAGAGATGCACATTCCCATTATTTCAGCTGTCCATATTCCGGGGATAAACAACTGGGCCGCAGACTTTCTCAGCAGGCAAGGTCTAGCGGCAGGGGAATGGTCCCTCGACGATGAGGTGTTCCATCAGATCACTCTTCGTTGGGGGCTCCCAGATGTGGACCTCATGGCGTCTCGGCTAAACGCCAAAGTACATCCCTTCGTATCCCGGTCGAGAGACCCCCCCTAGCGCTCGGCTCTGACGTTCTAGTCCTCCCGTGGTCGCAGTTTCGCCTCCCATACGTTTTTCCTTCCGTTCCCTCTCATTCCGAGAGTAATCAAGAAAATCAAAGCGGAGGGAATCCCGGTGATCCTCGTGGCCCCGGACTGGCTCAGAAGAGCCTGGTTTCCAGAGCTCCTCCACCTTCTCGGTGACACTCCCTGGCGTCTTCCCGACCGCCCGGATCTTCTGTCGCAAGGTCCAATATTCCACCAGAATACAGCACAGCTGCATTTGATGGCTTGGCGCTTGAATCCTTGATTCTAGCCAAGTCGCGTCTTTCTTCCAGGGTAGTTCATACCATGCTTAATGCTCGCAAGCCTTCCTCCGCCAGCATTTCACTGGACCTGGAAGATCTATCTGTCCTGGTGTGACCGTCATAATCTGTCGCCCCTTACCTTTTCAATCCCTGATGTGCTTGCCTTTTTGCAAGACTGTATGGACTCTGTCTTGCTCTCAATACCCTTAAAGGACAAGTTTCTGCCTTTGTCAATTTTTTTTCCAGAAGCAGCTGGCTTCTCGCCCTTAGGTCCGTACCTTTCTTCAAGGGTTGGCGCATTTGGTCCCCCCCTTATCGTCACCCCTTAGATCCCTGGGATCTGAATTTTGGTTCTCGGAGCTCTTCAGCTTCCTCCTTTCGAACCATTGAGAGAAATCTCTCTCCAACGGCTGTCTTGGAAAGTTGCCTTTTTAGTCGCTATTACCTCTATCAGGCGAGTGTCCGAACTGGCAGCTCTGTCCTGTCGCTCGCCTTACCTGATATTCCATCATAAGGTGGTCCTTCGGCCTTCCCCCGCCTTCCTTTCGAAGGTCGTATCCTCTTTCCACCTGAACGAGGACATTGTGTTGCCGTCATTCTGCCCGGCCCCGGTCCACTCCTTTTTGAGAAAGCCCTTCACAATCTCGATCTTGTCAGGGCTCTGCGGATCTACATCTCCAGAACAGCGCCGTTGCGCGAGTCCGATGCCCTTTTCGTCCTCTCAGGACGACACAAAAAGGGCGACCGGGCTTCTAAATCCACGATTTCTCGATGGATCAGGACTGCCATCTGTGAAACATACAAAGCACGAGTTTCTGTTCCCCCTCAATCTGTGCGGGCCCACTCTACGCGAGCAGTGGGTGCCTCCTGGGCTATTCGCCATCAGGCTTCGGCGGCCCAACTTTGCAAGGCCGCTACCTGGTCCAGTGTGCACACGTTTACAAAATTCTACAGAGTGCATATGCATGCATCCGCGGATGCTGCTCTTGGAAGACAAGTCCTTCAGGCAGCAGTGGCCCATTTATAAGTGGCCACTGCTCGGTTCTTGACAGTGTTTTGCTAGGAGTTCACTGCAGTTGCAGTCGTTAGTCAGCTCTTAGTCTGATGTTATACACTGTTAATAGTTCAGCTCCCACCCAGGGACTGCTTTGGGACGTCCCACGGTCTGTGTCCCACAATGAAAAGGCAAGAAAGGAAAGGACATTTTTGTGTACTCACCGTAAAATGTCTTTCTTGGAGCCTTTCATTGGGGGACACAGCTCCCGCCCTTGTGGTTTTGGTTGTCCTTCTACTGGTTTTACAACAAACTGGGCTAGTTTCCTGCCTAGCTAGGGTATATGCTGTGGAAGGAGGCGCTAACACTTTTTTCAAACCTAGTGTCAAGCCTCTCCTGGAGACAACATATAACCCACGGTCTGTGTCCCCCAATGAAAGGCTCCAAGAAAGACATTTTACGGTGAATACACAATGTTCTTTTTCAGCTGCAAAAGCAACGCATCACCTGAAAGGTTTCTGGGCTCAGAAATCATGTTTTCCATAGCAAAAGCAGATTAGAAAAACGCCACAAACTGACATGCTCATTCTTTGTGAGGATCCCTTTTTGAGCCCTTCTTGAATGTGGTTTTGAGTAGTTTGAGGGGTGCATTTATTTTTAGAATGGTGTCCCTTTTGGACCACATAAGCCTCTTTTAACCCCTTCAGCCCCGGGGCACTTTCCGTTTTTGAGTTTTTGTTTTTTGCTCCCCTTCTTCCGAGAGCCGTAACTTTTTTATTTTTCCGTCAATCTTGCCATATGAGGGCTTGTTTTTTGCGGGACAAGTTGTACTTTTAAATGAAATCATAAGTTTTACCATATGGTGTACTGGAAAGCAGCAAAAAAATTCCAAGTGTGGAAAAATTGCAAAAAAAGTGTGATGGCACAATAGTTTTTGGGATGTTTTATTCACGGTGTTCACTATATGGTAAACCTGATGTGTGGGTATGATACCTGAGGTCGGTGCGAGTTTGTAGACACCAAACATGTATAGGTTTACTTGTATCTAAGGGGTTAAAAAAAATTCACAAGTTTGTCCAATAAAAGTGGCGCACGTTTTGCGCCATTTTCCAAAACACGTAGCGTTCTTATTTTTTGGGATCTATGGCTCAGTGACGGCTTATTTTTTGCATCTCGAGCTGATGTTTCTAATGGTAGCATTTTTGCGCAGATGCTACGTTTTGATCGCCTGTTATTGCATTTTGCGTAAAACTTGCGGCGACCAAAAAACGTAATTTTGGCGTTTGGAATTTTTTTGCCACTACGCCGTTTACCAATCAGATTAATTGATTTTATATTTTGATAGATCGGGCATTTCTGAACGCGGCGATACCAAATATGTGTATATTTATTTATTTTTTAACCCTTTAATTTTCAATGGGGGGAAAGGGGGATGATTTGAACTTTTAGGTTTTTTGTTTTTTTTTTAATTTTTTAAAACTTTTTTTTTACTTTTTTTATTTTATTTTACTAGTCCCCCTAGGGGGCTATAGCAATCAGCATTCCGATTGCTGATCGCTATCTGCTGATCACAGCTATACCGCTGTAATCAGCAGATTCAGTCACTTTCTTTCTTCCTCTGCTCCGTGCCGAGGAAGAATGAAAGTGAAACTTCGTAGCACCAGGCGTCATCACATGACCCTGTGCTACGATGGCAACCACCGAACGTCACGTGACGTCCGGAGGGGGCGGCGGTAAGTAAAAAAGATGGCCGCGCGCATGTAGATCTCGCTGCCAGACTTTGGCAGCGAGATCTAAGGGGTTAATGTTCCGGGTGGAATGCGATTCCACTCGGAACATGTAGGCACACATGTCAGCTGTTGAAAACAGCTGATATGTGTACCGATCCACGCCGCCTGCCCGCGGCAGGGGGCGGGGCTTACCGGGACACGATCCATGACGGAAAGATCCGTCCATGGTCGTGAAGGGGTTAAAGTCACTGCATATGTGATGTGGTCCCAAAAAAAAAAAGAAAAATAGGTTTTAAAAATGTTGTTGGTAAAATGAGAAATTGCTGATCATTTAACCCTTACAACTCCCTAATAAAATTAAAATAAAAATGGTGCTGATGTAAAGTAGACGTGGGCCTTATTTTGTGACACAACTGTTTTTTGGTTTAACCTGTTCTCGACACAGGACGTGTACAGATGCATTCTTTGCCGTCTGTCCCCTTTTTTTTTTAAATGTGGGTTTGTGCCCACATTAAACCTTGACATGTTTGGTGTCGGTTTTACTGTATAGTGAACATGGTAAATAAAATTTAGGGCAGAATGAAGGGTGTTCTCCCGCAAGAAAGCAAGTCCCTCATATGGTTGTATTGATGGGAAAAATAAATGTGACTTAGAAGAAGGGAAGGAAAAGTGGAAAATTGCTTTGGGGTGAAAGGGTTAAGGGTATAAAAATTCAGTTTGAAAATTGTGAAACTTTTTTTTTTTTTTTTTTTTTTTTAAATTTTAATCAAGCTTTTTCTATATTTTCATTTAAATACAAATCATGTCGACCAAAATATACCTCTAACATAAAGTACAATATCGTGAAAAAACAATCTCCGAATCCCTGGGATCCATTGAAGCGTTTGAGTTATTACCACAAATTTTCACCTGGGCAGGAAGGTAAAAACAGGCTTTGAGACAACGGGGCTAACCCCCAACTGCCAGAAGAAATCATTAACTGCATAAATGAATGTCAGAAGGGGGATTCTCTTTTGGTTTATTCTGAAAAATCTGGTCAGTTTAGACGGATGGAAAACATGTTGTCCTGGCTCCTTTCCAGGTCATACACAGGAATGGCTTCTCCTTGGTCTCGCTCCCAGCTGAGTTCAGCCCTTTATGGACAGGTTCAGCGTGGCTGCACAGGAAATATTGCTGAGCAAATCTTGGTTTCTTTTTCATAGCCTTTTATTTCTAGCAGTGCCTAACATGTTATTAACGTTGTAGCAGCAATCTAATAAGCTTGTAAAGGTTGTCATTCTGTTATCAGGAATATTTATGGCTAGCTCTTTCTATCTCCTTAGTTTTGCCAGTAATTGACAATATTTAGGAGGATTTAATGGGGGGGGAAATGGGTGTTGCACTACTGAACACTTTCTGATGCTTTTTCTTAGACCGATTTGGAAAGAAATTGTTTTCATCTTGCTACACATTAACCCTTTGCATGTGAAGGATACATCAGCATTATCTGACATGCATCTGATGATAAAATATTTGGAAATCAAATAAAAAAAAAAAATCCCCAAAACATTCCAAACAGCTGAAGATACCGTATCCATTACGAGAACTTGTTCTAGATGCGCAGAAAGCCGGCTGAGCTCGCAGTTCTGAGCGTTGGAATATCCAGCTACTTGTGCCTGTCCTCAGCCCTTTCTTGAGATTTGAGGCTTATGAATACTAAGAAGCCTTCTCCAATACATATTGTGATCTTATTCCCATGAACTTTGCTTCCTTGAGATAAGGAATGAATCCTTCTTGCATGCACTGGATTTCTAAAAGGACAGATGTTGTATAGATTCTTCTGCCTAGAAACTAATTAATATATATATTATATTTATATTATATATTTTTTTATTTTTCCCTTCAGCAAAAAATGGCCCATTTTCATCCAAATGCCATCCATGTATCATCCACGTGTCTGTTACTTTTTACATCCATAGGACATGCGTGTGCCATCTGTTTTTATATATTATCATTTATCGATATTTAGAAGGATAAATGCAATTTCAATACTTGAAATGTATTCATACACTTATATGGATCATCCATATTGTGTGTGTGTGTGTGTGTGTGTGTATGTTTTTTGTTTTTTTTTTCCTCCATATCCATAGTCTTGACTAGTCAGATCTCAGTCCAGAAAAACCCAGAAGACACTTGCATGTTGCAATTTATCTTATCTGAAGGGTCCTGCTCCATAACTGTTCCACTTTCTATCCAATGTCCCAGGCGGCACTAATACCCTTGTCCGAAGAGTCTTTAGAGCTCTATAGTTGCATTCAGATTGTAGTACCCTTGGTTTCATTATTTGAATACTTCAACGTGGCATACTATACTGAAATACTGTTTAAATTTCTTAAATCTTATTCTTCCTAAATCTGCATTTTTGTTTTATTTTAGCTGTATCAGCAAGGAAGACTTTGCCAGCTTGGCAGTGAGTTCTGTGAATTGGAAGTTTTTGCAAAAGTATTACGTGCCCTAGATAAAAGGTAGGTAGTCCAGCAGTTCTTTGTGCTCCTCTCCTTTCACAATTAGGACTGTATGTATATTCCTGCCCCATTGGTTATGAAGTGGTCTTCCAACTTTCTCATTGTGGTTACTTGTAAGTTCTGGCAAACTTGAGCCATTCATGTATTAAAGAGAAACAACCAGCAGGATTTTGCTATATGAAGTAAAGGCAGTGCTATAAGGCAGTAAGATGCTGAATCCAGGCATACCTGCAATCTCCAGCGCCGTTTTATTGAAGACACTGTGGTGAAGACCATGAGCGGCAGAGGCGCGTGCGCAGATATAACAAACCCCCCCCCCCCCCCCAAAAAAAACTGTGCATGCACCGATGCCTCTCCTAGTATTCACCGCAGTATCTTCATTAAAATGGCGCTGGAGATCGCAATATGCGCATGTGTGGACTCTGGCGCCTTTTTAATGAAGACAGAATTACTGTGTCAATGCACATTCAATATTCAAATAAAAGGTGGCACATCATGGAGGACGCTGGAGGAGGACTTTACAGCAAGGACCCGACCCACAAAGGCCCACCCCCATTGCACCCATCAATCAAAGTGCCGTGCATTTCTGCAACTTTGGTTAAAGATAATGCTACAACCAAACATCGGATCTTTCTACAACAGGTAGATTCAGCATCCAGGTGCCAGTATGGCACTGCCTTTACCTCATCTAGCAAAATACTGGTGGTTGGTCCTCTTTAAAGTGACTGCCATTCACCTGAACTGCAGCCAGTTACTATCACTGCAGGGAAAATGCCTGTCCTGCTATGTGTTACCCTGGCAAAACGGTCTGCTTATTGGGGATTCTGGCAGTAACACCCGCAGTAATCGCCGGTGTGATGACAGGTTGCTCATTGTATGACACAATTACTATAAATATAAATTCTTCAGATTTGTTCATTAGGGATTGACCATTTTAAGACCATTTTTATAATTTTGTGTATAGGTTTTTGCTGAAAATTATTTTATATATATTTATTTATTATATTTTTCTCTAAACTTGTCTATTCCATTGTTTCTCTACAGACATTTACTGCATCACTGTTTTCAGGCGTTAATGGACCATGGCGTTAAAGTAGCCTCTGTGTTGGCGTATTCTTTTAGCCGACGTTGCTCCTATATAGCAGAGTCTGATGCTCATGTTAAAGAAAAGGCCATTCAGATCGGCTTTGTTCTTGGTAAGCAGTCTTGCATTGTTTTCTACGTTAATCACATATTTATTGGGGTTTTCTTCCCTTTTCTTCAGGAGTGCAGTCTTCCTCGCCTCTAAGCTTGCTGGTGTGCGCTGCACTCCTGATCATTCAGTGGTTTGGACCAGCAGTATGGTTGAGACTCTGGCCCAATCTGTGCACTCTGAAGCTACAGTCAGCTTTTCTTCTTCATGATCAGAGGAGCGCAGATGTAATGAAGCCAGTCAGATCCATCGTCCTGCCAGCTTTAGAGCAGCATTTACTAGCTCTGTAATTCTATGCTCTTGTTTCCTTGGAAACTAGCCCCTGCTGATAGACTGAAGTGGTGGCTGGTAACCTAGGTAATGAGTAGTAAAGAGTAAAACTAAAATCCCCTGCCTTCTTGAGAATAGAGGACTTTTAATATAAAGCAGATGGCAAAGTAGATTGTTTGTTTTTACAGTTACTTTTACAATTTTACCCATTTAAGTAGGTGACCAAACCCCTTTTAACTATTATGCTATAATGTAGACATTGCTGAAATGGATTAATTTGTTGTTTTTGCACTTGGGTTGCACCTCAGTTTATTGTTGGCATTCTGAAGCTCCCAACCTCACGGGTGATGGATAGAATCTTGTTTTAACTTAAGACTTAAAGGTGTTGTCCGGTCTAAAATGATATCTGCAGTCACTCTATGATTTCAGACTTTCGAATCTGCATGCACTGTCCGGATTCTCTGGTGTCCGGGATGGAAATGGCATCACATTGCTGTAAGTATTTAACATGCATAGTCCCAGCCAGAATCCGACTAGATGGGCCCAGCCTCACTCCATACACTTGACTCAAACGAGGCCGCTCCCATTTAGTTGCATTCTGAGCAGGACTATGCAGATCGCATTCTTGTGACCGCCGTTCCCAACTGTAACACCAAAGAATCCTCACTGCACAGAGCACGTGGTGTGAGGATTCAGAAGTCTGAAAACCGTGACTGCAGGCTTGTCATTTTAGACCGAACAACAACCCCTCTTAAATGATCCCTTTGCATAGTCTTCTTGTTGTAGCCTATATTGCCAGGCAGTTAATTTTTTATAGCTTGCCAATATATAACATTAATGTATGAAAAGTGGCCTGTTATGCTCGAACACTTGTAGTGCAGTAGATAGACATGGTGTGACACCTGCTTAGTTATTACCTGTCTTCCTCATTCAGAGACAAAGCGGCCTTTTAGACTCCATTATTGCAAAATGAAACCCCCCAAAAAATGCCACAAAGGCACATGTAAATTCGTATTTACAGCAATGTTACCAGGAAAATAATTAGTTTTGGTTTATGTGCTGAACTAGTCTTATGTACAGTTAGGTCCAGAAATATTTGGACAGTGACACAATTTTCGCGAGTTGGGCTCTGCATGCCGCCACATTGGATTTGAAATGAAACCTCTACAACAGAATTCAAGTGCTGATTGTAACGTTTAATTTGAAGGTTTGAACAAAAATATCTGATAGCAATTGTAGGGATTGTACACATTTCTTTACAAACACTCCACATTTTAGGAGGTAAAAGTAATTGGACAAATAAACCAAACTCAAACAAAATATTTTTATTTTCAATATTTTGTTGCGAATCCTTTGGAGGCAATCACTGCCTTAAGTCTGGAACCCATGGACATCACCAAACGCTGGGTTTCCTCCTTCTTAATGCTCTGCCAGGCCTTTACAGCCGCAGCCTTCAGGTCTTGCTTGTTTGTGGGTCTTTCCGTCTTAAGTCTGGATTTGAGCAAGTGAAATGCATGCTCAATTGGGTTAAGATCTGGTGATTGACTTGGCCATTGCAGAATGTTCCACTTTTTTGCACTCATGAACTCCTGGGTAGCTTTGGCTGTATGCTTGGGGTCATTGTCCATCTGTACTATGAAGCGCCGTCCGATCAACTTTGCGGCATTTGGCTGAATCTGGGCTGAAAGTATATCCCGGTACACTTCAGAATTCATCCGGCTACTCTTGTCTGCTGTTATGTCATCAATAAACACAAGCGACCCAGTGCCATTGAAAGCCATGCATGCCCATGCCATCACGTTGCTACCACCATGTTTTACAGAGGATGTGGTGTGCCTTGGATCATGTGCCGTTCCCTTTCTTCTCCAAACTTTTTTCTTCCCATCATTCTGGTACAGGTTGATCTTTGTCTCATCTGTCCATAGAGTACTTTTCCAGAACTGAGCTGGCTTCATGAGGTGTTTTTCAGCAAATTTAACTCTGGCCTGTCTATTTTTGGAATTGATGAATGGTTTTCATCTAGATGTGAACCCTTTGTATTTACTTTCATGGAGTCTTCTCTTTACTGTGGACTTAGAGACAGATACACCTACTTCACTGAGAGTGTTCTGGACTTCAGTTGATGTTGTGAACGGGTTCTTCTTCACCAAAGAAAGTATGCGGCGATCATCCACCACTGTTGTCATCCGTGGACGCCCAGGCCTTTTTGAGTTCCCAAGCTCACCAGTCAATTCCTTTTTTCTCAGAATGTACCCGACTGTTGATTTTGCTACTCCAAGCATGTCTGCTATCTCTCTGATGGATTTTTTCTTTTTTTTCCAGCCTCAGGATGTTCTGCTTCACCTCAATTGAGAGTTCCTTAGACCGCATGTTGTCTGGTCACAGCAACAGCTTCCAAATGCAAAACCACACACCTGTAATCAACCCCAGACCTTTTAACTACTTCATTGATTACAGGTTAACGAGGGAGACGCCTTCAGAGTTAATTGCAGCCCTTAGAGTCCCTTGTCCAATTACTTTTGGTCCCTTGAAAAAGAGGAGGCTATGCATTACAGAGCTATGATTCCTAAACCCTTTCTCCGATTTGGATGTGAAAACTCTCATATTGCAGCTGGGAGTGTGCACTTTCAACCCATATTATATATATATATAATTGTATTTCTGAACATGTTTTTGTAAACAGCTAAAATAACAAAACTTGTGTCACTGTCCAAATATTTCTGGACCTAACTGTATGTGAACCCCCTGAGTAAGCTGAGATACGTGTGGGACCATCACTGTACCTGGTGTTGATTTTTTTTTTTTTTTTTTTTTTTTTTTTAATTTTTCGTGTGTGTGTGTGTGTGTGTGTGTATATATGTATGTGTGTGTGTGTGTGTGTGTGTATATATATACATACATACATACATACATACATACATACATACATACATACATACATACATACTCCCCCCAAATATTGTTACCAGTCTTTTCTCTATACAGTCCTTATTATTTTTATGGTGGTGAACATTGAGGGTTTTTTTGTCTCTGGGAACGTGCGCACGGCGTCTTTTTCAGGTGGATTCCACCAGTAGAAGTGCTGTAAGAGCGCCCCATAAAATGAACATAATGCACAGCAATGTCAAAATAACATTGCAGTCTACATGTTCTGTCTTGTCTTTTCTTTTACCACTTAAGGTTTCGGAAACCCTTAAGGCTATGTGCCCACGTTGCGTCCTGTCCCTGCAGAAATTTCTGCAGCGATTTGAACAGCACACATACGCTTCAAATCGCTGCAGAAACAGTCTGTAATGAAAAGCCGATTTCATGCGCTCTGGATGCAGCCCCTCCCATAGACAGAGCGGGGGCTGCATCCAAAGCGCATCAAAGTGACATGTTGCTTTTTAGAATGCAGAGCTTCGGCAGCAGCCGAAGCGCTGCGTTCTAATACGCCACGTGGGCATGGATTAGGCACCATCTTCATAGATTGTGCTGGGGATGCATGCAGTTACGCTGTAGTGCAGAACGCAGCGTAACTGCATGAAAATACGCTACGTGGGCACATAGCCTAATAGTTTAAAATTAGCGCCAAGCTCATTGTTTGAGTGGCTTCTGCCAGGAGGCCACCATCTCTCCATACTTTGTGGTGGATCTGCTGCAAGAACAATGCCTAGATTATCGTGAAACCGCTTTTGTCTGGGAAAACTGCTGCTGCACCAGTGTCAAAAGATGCCTGTATGCATATAACCTTCAATACAGTTTTTATAGGGACTAGGAATATTTAAGGGTTTTTTTTGTGCAGTGTCTGCAATGATCCTTATTGTGCGCCCCTACCCTCCACTCCTTCTCATAGGGCATACAGATTTTACAGTGCAAAATGTTAAGTTGTACAAAAACTTCCAATATCTATTTTTATAGTTTCTAAAGATTTTATCTATTGCTTTTCCACATTTTTGGTCTGGAAATGAAATGTATAACACTATTGCATGTTTGTATTCCTTTGCAGGAGGGTTTCTTTCTGACGCTGGCTGGTATAGCGATGCTGAAAAGGTGTTTCTGTCCTGCCTACAGCTCTGTACTCTCCATAATGAAATGCTCCATTGGTTTCGGGCGGTGGAGTGCTGTGTCAGGTATATTACATTGATCTTTTCATCTACAGTGACCAAAGTTACTAAGTCAGAGTATTACAAATTCTGTGAAAGAAAAAAGTAATCTGAGCTTCCAATTCCGACCTTTCATTAGCGCATCTTCCAGACTCCTTAATAAATAATTCCTGAAAGCGCTGCATGCTAGGCAGTGTCGTAATAAGCTTAGGTGACTGCCAGGGAACAGGCATGCTTCACCAGCCTCTCTTCATATTACAGTCCTAATGGTAACAGTTTGTATGTAGAAGACCTCCATAGTGCACCGATTTTCATTGTAGCATTTTACAATGCTGGTGTATATTACATTCCTATATGTTTTTATTTGCTTGCTAGGTTGCTGCATGTTAGAAACGGGAACTGCAAATACCACCTGGGAGAAGAAACCTTCAAACTTGCTCAAAGTTACATGGAGAAGCTAGCCAAGCATGGGCAGCATGCAAACAAAGCTGCTTTGTATGGAGAGCTGTGTGCCCTGCTCTTTGCCAAGAGCCATTATGACGAGGTAGAGCCTTCATCTTGAATGCAATCTAAACTAACTCCATTTGGTGGATTTATAGCTCTGGTTCAATGTACCAGTTTACTTGACGGTCTAATCTGCTGGGATACCTTAATCCATAGTGCTCTAGGGTGCATTCAGAGTGATGTGCCAGAGTTCAGTACAACATATGCTGGAGGCTTAAGTTTTTTCACATTAGTCCAGCAAGGGTCTAATGGCAGGTTACAATTCCTTGTGCCAACAAGACACAATGTCATTTTGGGTCAGTCCTGCATATATAAAGCAAAACTGCCCAGTGATATCTGTAGTGCGGTAATATGTAAAGTGCTCGTTGCTCCGTAAAGCTTCTACCTTCTCATTAGTTCATTCAAACAAATTGTAATAAGTATCTATCAGTCAATCCAAGAAGCACTTTTTTTCCAGCAGGAAGTATTAACACATTAGTATCCAAGCGTCGTAACTAGTGTTGCGCGAGTAGTTAACTATTTATACTTGCTATGCTGTTAGCGAGTACTGTCCACTACTCGCATATTCATTAGGAGTAGCAGGCGCAATGTAAGTCAAAGGGAAATACTCACTAAGTAGCGAGTAACACGAAAGCCATGCTACTCGCACAAAAAGTACGGCTTTCAGGTTATTAGCTACTTAGCGAGTATTTCCCATTGACTTACATTGCGCCCGCTACTCCTAAAGAATATGCGAGTAGTGGAGAGTACTCACGAACAGCATAGCGAGTATGAATAGTCATCTTACTCAGTAGCTCAACACTAGTAATAACCTTTTATTTCTTCATAAACTGGTGTTTGGTCTTGTATTATGACATGACCTACCGGTATATCAAATTATCTTGTAGGAACTAGTCTTAGCTTTTGATATAGCTGTTGGAGCTCAGCCATAATACCCAACCAGACCCCCATGACAACTGATCGAAATTGCCACAGATTTCATCTTTTATACATCTGTCTAAAGCATTATGGCTCTTTTGAAATATAGCAAGAAAAATAAAAATGATTTGGTGATTTACAGTGCCTTGCAAAAGTATTCGACCCCCCCCCCCCCCTGAATTTTTCAACCTTTTCCCACATTTCAGGCTTCAAATATAAAGATAAAAATTTTAATGTTATGGTGAACGAAATTTATTGCTTATTTTAAACTTTTATAAAAAAATTGAAAATTGTGGCATGCAATTTTATTTGTCCCTTTTAATTTAATACATTGGAACGCCGCCTTTTTGCTGTGATTACAGCTGCAAGTCGCTTGGGGTATATCTCTATCAGTTTTTTGCTCATCGAGAGACTGAAATTCTTGCCCATTCTTCCTTTGCAAACAGCTCGAGCTGAGTGAGGTTGGATGGAGAGCGTTTGTTAACAGCAGTTTTCAGCTCTTTCCAGATTCTCGATTGGATTCGGGTCTGGACTTTGACTTGGCCATTCTAACACCTGGATACGTTTTATTTGTGAACCATTCCATTGTAGATTTTGCTTTGTTTGGGATCATTGTCTTGTTGGAAGACTAATCTCCATCCCAGTCTCAGGTCTTTTGCAGACTCCAACAGGTTTTCTTCCAAAATGGTCCTGTATCTGGCTCCATCCATCATCCCATCAATTTTTACCATCTTTCCTGTCCGTGCTGAAGTAAAGCAGGCCCACACCATGATGCTGCCACCACCATGTTTGACAGTGGGGATGGTGTTTTCAGGGTCATGAGCTGTGTTGCTTTTACGCCAAACATATCTTTTGGCATTGTGCTCAAAAAGTTCGTTTTTTTTTTTTTTTTTGTTTCATCTGACCAGAGCACCTTCTTTCACATGTTTGGTGTGTCTCCCAGGTGGCTTGTGGCAAACTTTAAATGACACTTTTATGGATAACTTTGATAAATGGCTTTCTTCTTTCCACTCTTCCATAAAGGCCAGATTTGTGCAGTGTACAACTACCTCTGCTGTGATCTCTGCAGTTCATCCAGAATGATCATGGGCCTCTTGGCTGCATCTCTGATTAGTCTTGTCCTTGTTTGACATAAAATGTTTGAGGGACGGCCGGGTCTTGGTAGATTTGCAGTGGTATGATACTCCTTCCATTTCAATATTATCGCTTGCACAGTGCTCCTTGGGATGTTTAAAGTTTTGGAAATCTTTTTGCAACCAAATCCGGCTTTAAACTTCTCCACAACAGTATCCTGGACCTGCCTGTTGTGTTCCTTGGTCTTCATAATGCTCTCTGTCCTTTAGGCCCCCTTCACACGTCCGTGAAAAACACGCACGTGTGTTACGGGCCTTTTTTCGGGTCCGTGTCCCGTTTTTGTGTCCGTTTTTATGGTCCGTGTGGCACCTGTGTGAATTGCGTATGCTACCCGTGTTTGTGTGTAGAACGTCCGTGTATGTGTACGTGGAATGTCCGTGTGGAATGTCCGTGTGTGTGATGCACAATGTCGTTTATAAATGTCGGCTGACAGCAGACAGAGTTGCGCGATGAGAATGAACTCGGGTGAACTTCACCCGACTTCATCCTCATACCGCGGCTCTGTCTGTGTCGAGTACTGATTAGTGGTCACCTGTGAAGGATTCACCGGTGACCGCTAATCCCACGAGTGACTGAAGTTTCCCCCCCTCTCTCATACTCACCGTTCCTCGATCCCCGGCGCCGCGCTGCACGCATTCACACTGCTGCGGCGGCTTTTACTATTTTGAAAAAGCCGGCTGCTCATTAAACAATCTCCTATTCCCTGCTTTCCCCGCCCACCGGCGCCTATGATTGGTTGCAGTGAGACACGCCCCCACACTGAGTGACAGGTGCCTCACTGCACCCAATCACAGCAGCCGGTGGGCGTGTCTATACTGTGCAGTAAAATAAATAAATAATTAAAAAAAAAAAAACGGCGTGCGGTCCCCCCCCAATTTTAATGCCAGCCAGATAAAGCCATACGGCTGAAAGCTGGTATTCTCAGGATGGGGAGCTCCACGTTATGGGGAGCCCCCCACCCTAACAATATCAGTTAGCAGCCGCCCAGAATTGCCGCATACATTATATGCGACAGTTCTGGGGCTGTACCCGGCTCTTCCCGATTTGCCCTGGTGCTTTGGCAAATCTGGGTAATAAGGAGTTAATGGCAGCCCATAGCTGCCACTAAATCCTAGATTAATCATGTCAGGCGTCTCCCCGAGATTCCTTTCATGATTAATCTGTAAATTACAGTAAATAAACACACACACACACACCAGAAAAAAATCCTTTATTAAGCTGGGTTTACACACTGCAACATCGCAAAGGACATCGCTGTAACGTCACCGGTTTGGTGACGCAATAGCGACCTCCCTAAGTTTCTGCTAAGTCTCTGGTGAGCGTTCAAACAGGCAAACCTGGCCAACAACTCAACAGCGATCCGGACCTGCAGAGCGACCTAGCTGGTTGTTTGGGGACGTTGATAAGCAGCCTTTTGAAAGGGAAGTTGCTAACAAAGTCGCTGCAAAGTCTTCACACACTGAAACTTCATGCTGCACAGCGGGAAACAAAGGACCTAGGAATGGTCCTGAACGATTTGTAACGATTACAACTTCACAGCAGGGGCCGGGTCGCTCATAGGTTTCACACACTGCAACATCGCAAACCACATCGCTATTGCGTCACAAAACCGGTGACGTTACAGCGATGTCGTTTGAGATGTTGCAGTGTGTAAACCCAGCTTAAGAAATAAAAAACACACACATATACCCTGGTTCAACAATTTAATCAGCCCGAAAAAGCCCTCCATGTCCGGTGTCATCCAGGATGGTCCAGCGTCGCATCCAGCTCTGCTGCATGGAGGTGACAGGAGCTGTAGAAGACACCGCCGCTCCGGTCACCTCCACGCAGCAACTGAGGTGAGAAGCGCGATCAGCTGAGCTGTCACTGAGGTTACCCGCTGTCACTGGATCCAAAAAATATAAGACAGTGTCTTATTTTTGGAAAAACACGGTAACATGAATCACTTTCTCTCAGTGCCGGCATACTTCCGGCATTGAGAGTAAAGCAAGCGTATCTGCAGTTCTCAGCACTGTAGCAGAGAGCTACAGATCTGGCAGAGCGATCAGATTGCTGGTCCATATACTCACCTAGGGGGACTAGTAAAATAAAAAAAAAAAAGTGAAAAAAAAAAAAATTTAAACGCCACTCCCCTTCCCCCCCCCCCCCCCCCAAAAAAAGTAAAAGTTCAAATCACCCCTTTGAAAAATTAAAGGGTTAGAAAAAAAAATAGACATATTTGGTATTGCCGCTTTCAGAAATGGACGATCTATCAAAATGCAAAATTAATCTGATTGGTAAACTGTGTAGCGGCAAAAAAATTCCAAATGCCAAAATTACGTTTTTTGGTCTCCGCAAGTTTTGCGCAAAATTCAATAACAGGCGATCAAAACATAGTATCTGCGCAAAAATGGTAACCTTAGAATCATCAGCTCAAGACACAAAAAATAAGCCATCATTGAGCCATAAAATGAGAATGCTATGGGTTTTGGAAAATGGTGCAAAACGTACACCACTTTTATTGCACAAGCTTGTGAATTTTTTTTTAACTCCTTAGATACAAGTAAACCTATACATGTTTGGTGTCTACAAACTCGCACCGACCTCAGGCATCACAAAAACACATCAGGTTTACCATATAGTGAACACTGTGAATAAAATAACCCAAAAACTATTGTGCGATCACACTTTTTTTTGCAGTTTTTCCACACTTGGATTTTTTTTGCTATTTTCCAGTACACCATATGGTAAAACGTATGGTTTCATTTAAAATACAACTCGTCCCGCAAAAAACAAGCCCTCATATGGCAAGATTGACAGAAAAATAAAACAGTTACAGCTCTCGGAAGAAGGGGAGCAAAAAACAAAACTGAAAACGCTCTGGGGCTGAAGGGGTTAAAGGGTTATCCCTTTTATAAATAGGATAGCAGATAACTTGCTGGCACTGCAACAGCAGAGGTGCTAATCCTACCTAATCTATTCATTCATTGTCTAATGGTGGTGTCACACATAGCGACGCAGCAGCGATCTGACCTTATCAGGATCGCTGCTGCGTCGTTACATGGTCGCTGGTGAGCTGTCAGGCAGATCTCACCAGCGACCAGTGACCAGCCCCCAGCCAGCAGCGACGCATGGAAGCGTAACTAAGGTAAATATCGGGTAATCAAGGAAAGCACTTCTCTTGGTTATCCGATATTTACCTTAGTTACTAGCGTCCGCCGCTCTCACGCTGCCAGTGCCTGCTCCCTGTTCCCTTCACTCCTAGCCAGAGTACACATCGGGTTAATTACCTGATGTGTACTCCAGCTACGTATGCAGGGAGCCGGCACTGGCAGCGTGAGAGCGGCGGACGCTAGTAACTAAGGTAAATATCGGGTAACCAAGGAAAGGGCTTCTTGGTTACCTGATGTTTACCTTGGTTACAGCTTACCGTAGGCTGCCAGATGACAGCTCCCTGCTCGCTTCAGTTCGTCGCTCTCTCGCTGTCACACACACAGCGATGTGTGCTTCACAGCGGGAGAGCAACGTCCAAAAAATGAAGCAGGACATTCAGCAACGAGCAGCGACCTCACAGCAGGGGCCAAGTCGATCCTGGATGTCGCATACAGCTACGTCACAGAAAATGGTGACTTAGCAGCGACGTTGTCGTTATGTGTGACACCACCTTAAGGGCCTGCCAGAAATGGCTAGGCACTGTGCTCTGCAGAGCCAGAGACAATGTATGGAGTGTAGGCAGAGCAATGCACACCTCGGCTCCATTCAGATCATTGCTATGGAGCTCCTTTTTTTTTTTTTTTTTTTTTTAGGATCTCTCCATCCATTCACTGTGTAGCAGACAGAGCTCTAAATTTTGCACTGACTGTGCCTGGTATTGCAGCTCACTGCTCATCGGGGGCTTTCAAATTACAGATCTGCAATACCAGGCATAGCAACTACTTAAGCGCCATCTACTAAATTGTTTTATATTTAACATAGGCCCATAGGGGTATTTAAACAAACAAACAAAAATTACTCTAATGGAAGAAGCTAGGAGATCAGCTGACGAAAGGGACCATTTTTAGTGCAAAGGAAATGAAAATGCAGCGGTCAACCCCGTTAATGTACAGAGCAGTAATAGTGCCTGGTAACCGAACAAAATCACCCAATTACTGATGTGTGCTGGAAACTGATCTGATATTAATGGCACCGTTGGCCCCAGAAACCAGTATGTATACGTGAGCCTGCGTTTTATAGAGATCTGTTTTGTTTTTATTATGACATGAATGAAACATTCCCTGTTTTGTATTATTACTAGGCTTATAAATGGTGTATAGAAGCCATGAAAGAAATTACCAGTGGCCTTCCTGTGAAGGTGATAGTAGACGTTTTGAGGCAGGCATCGAAGGTATGTGTGAGCTTTACATACTACAATGGACATGTAACGTGCACCTGTAATGTTCTAAGGCATGGCCGAACACTGTTTAAGAGATGATATACCGTGTCTTGTATAACACCTTACCTTTTCCATCAAAGCAATTCTGAGAGAAGGGGAAACCCAAAAAAATCATTGTTTGTAGCATACTGATATGTAAAGTGTTATATTGTGGGTTCTGCTCTGAAAGCATATACATTTCTATATACAGACCAAACCTATTCAGACTCTTAGAAAACAGCAAGTGCAGTAATGTATTCATTTAGTACATTAAATGACTCCCATCTGAAAACTGTAATGTAGTTGTTCTTGTATACAAAATACGGCACTGATGGTATGGTGAGGTGCCCGGATAGGATCCAACTCCGTAGTACAAACAAAACAAAGAATCCGGCACTCAAATTTTGCACAAGTAAGTCAATAATTTTAATGTGGCAAAAAATGGTGTACAACAATGCAGTGTTTCGGTTTGAGGAAAGTTTCTTTGAAACCGAAACGTCACGGTGTTGTGCACCATTTATTGCTACCTGAAAATTGACTCACTCATGCAAAATTTGAGTGCCAGATTCTTTTTTTGTTTGTAGATGTTTTTATTTATACTCTTTTTTTTTTTTTTTTTTTTTTTTTTTTTTTTTTTTTTTTTTAGCGCATTTTTTATAATTCTGATTTTTAATTCAGGGTTGCACGACCTGTGACTCCGCAGCTACCTGAAGCCCAGAATACTTTTCTGTGTGGCCCTCAACCATCTAGTCACAGTCAGGCTTTGCAGTGTCTGATAGGTGCTCACATGTGTTTTGCATGTCCGGGAGAAGAGGAGTGGTGGGTAGCTACAAAGGGAATGGTACCAATGTTGGTGTGTGGTCATCTCTGGGACCTCCATATTTCGGCAAAATTGAGCCAATTTCTCCCTGTTCTAAAATAGGGTGGCAGGTCAAATGCCCGGCCAAGGCTCCATTCATTCTTCTGCGAGTCTGCTGGAAAAAGCAGAGTACAACACTCTGCAGCCCAATGAAAAATGAATGGCGCAGCGGTTAAGCAGGTGCCCTGCCAGTCGGTATGGGCCTAGCAGTCAGCTCCCACAATTAACAAGTTATCACCTATCCTGTAGATAAGTGCTAACTTGTGTTCACTAGGCAACCCCTCCATCTCCGCGAGCATAAATTGATATGCTGTGACTTGGGAAGCCACGCTGCATGTCAATTTACACTGCAGAAAAAAGCACAGTGGGCAGGAGATTTCTAGAAATCCCATCCACTGTGCTTGTACTGTACAACGCAGCATTTTGGACACCATGATAACACATTGCCTCCAAAAAGCTGGTAACACTGATTGTGGGCACACAGCCTTAGGATCTATGCTACAAAAGGATTACAAGCCAATCTAGTTTTTGTGTTTGCCCATAGGAATGTATGTAGTGTGGCCCCACAAAAAGGAAGAAAGGCAAAGTACACCATATAGTGTTTTTTTTAATTTTATTAGCTGTTCTGGACACCCTAGATTTTGTAGGGCAGTATGTTGTCTTGTTGTGGGGCATAATTCAACTATCAGACATTAACGTTGACCAAACCCAACCTGAACAGATAGAAAATGTTTGAGATGTCTGACTATTTGAATCTGGCGGCATGGGAAGAAAATAACATCCAATAACAGATTACACTTGTCAGATTTTGTTTGCTTTGGTACAAGAGAACTTTGAGTCCAAAATGTGTTTAATATTAGTTATTCTTTTTCAAGACACATGATTGAATGACTTCTCCGTTATAACGGTGGGCACCAGTCCCATGGATAACGGACTTCTAAATTCTATTTCTTTTTAAAACTTTTGAAAAATGACATGACCGTTTTATTTAATGGATCTTAATGCTCATTTTAGGCTTGTGTAGTGAAGCGAGAGTTCAAGAAAGCTGAACAGTTAATAAAGCATGCAGTATACCTTGCCAGGTAAGTTGTGTTCTGAAGCCTTTACTGTTTGGAAAGGATTTTTTTTTTTTTTCCCCATATTTAATATTATTTTTGTATTTTTCTTATCGTTTAGGGAAAATTTTGGGCCCAAGCATCCCAAATATTCTGATACTTTACTAGATTATGGATTTTACCTTCTGAATGTTGACAACATATGCCAGTCTGTTGCAATATATCAGGTACATGGTTAATTTTCCTACTCACTGCTGACCATTTAGAGTCAGAACCGTTTCAAATTGTATATTCTATAGTCCAAGCATCTAAAGAAGAAAAAGGTGACATTTTATTCGCAGTATGCCATCCCAAAAGTTTGAAAAATGTGTTACTCAAAAAGCACAATCATCTTACTTTAGCGTGCCATATATAACTCATAGCTCTACTAAAATATTTTTTTTGATCCTAAAAAAAATTCCTCTGACTGATTTTAGACTGCCCTTGACATCAGACAGTCAGTATTTGGAGGAAAAAATATCCACGTGGCAACAGCTCATGAAGACTTGGCCTACTCCTCTTATGTTCATCAGTACAGTTCAGGGAAATTTGATAATGCTTTGTGAGTATTCCCCATCATTTTTCGTAGTTGTCATGAATAAAGCTTCCTTTTATGTAATTGTATAATGCACTACTCATGAGAAAAATCTAGTTTTTTTTTTTTTTTTTTTTTGATTGCACTGCTATAGGCTAGGTAGAAGTATTGTCTTTTTTTTTTCCCTTTCCTTTCCTTGGGGTTTGGGGCACTGGAATACTGTTTAAGTGATGGAATTTCTTAGCAATCATGTCTCTTAACACCAGAAGTCCGAGGAATTTCGAGCTCCATAGGGTTCCAATGGTAGAAATGTTAAATGACCCCTCTCTGGGACTTCTAGTGTTAATTAGTAAAATGCATCTGGGTTTATTACCCATTCTTCTTAATGTACGTTTTGATCTGACACAATTTACGTTTTGTTAAAGATTTCATGCTGAACGTGCCATAGATATCATCACTCATATACTCCCAGAAGACCATCTTTTATTAGCTTCTTCAAAAAGAGTTAAAGGTATGCACAATGTCCAGATTTGTAACTTTGTTTTCTTCTCTTACTCTATTTGCTGGAAAAATGGTATGTTAATAATCCTAATAACATTTAAGGCCTCTTCATGCAATAAAACTAGCTTTTTTGGCAAAAGGGCTCTATGTACAGGTAGGGCTTCAGTTAGGCCACATGCACACAGTTGAGTATTTGGTGAGGTTTTTTTTATCTCCAGTATTTAAGTCCATGTGCATACATTCAGTATTTGGTGAGTTTCTTACCTCAGTATATGTAAGGCCATGTGCATACATTCAGTATTTGGTGAGTTTCTTACCTCAGTATATGTAAGGCCATGTGCATACATTCAGTATTTGGTGAGTTTCTTACCTCAGTATATGTAAGGCCATGTGCATACATTCAATATTTGGTGAGTTTCTTACCTCAGTATATGTAAGGCCATGTGCATACATTCAGTATTTGGTGAGTTTATTACCTCAGTATATGTAAGGCCATGTGCATACATTTAGTATTTTGTGAGTTTATTACCTCAGTATATGTAAGGCCATGTGCATACATTTAGTATTTGGTGAGTTTATTACCTCAGTATATGTAAGGCCATGTGCATACATTTAGTATTTGGTGAGTTTCTTACCTCAGTATATGGAAGGCCATGTGCATACATTTAGTATTTGGTGAGTTTCTTACCTCAGTATATGGAAGGCCATGTGCATACATTCAATATTTGGTGAGTTTCTTACCTCAGTATATGTAAGGCCATGTGCATACATTCAGTATTTGGTGAGTTTATTACCTCAGTATATGTAAGGCCATGTGCATACATTCAGTATTTGGTGAGTTTATTACCTCAGTATATGTAAGGCCATGTGCATACATTCAGTATTTGGTGAGTTTATTACCTCAGTATATGTAAGGCCATGTGCATACATTCAGTATTTGGTGAGTTTCTTACCTCAGTATATGTAAGGCCATGTGCATACATTCAGTATTTGGTGAGTTTCTTACCTCAGTATATGCAAGGCCATGTGCTTACATTCAGTATTTGGTGAGTTGTTTTTTTTACCTCAGTATATGTAGGGCCACGTGCACATGTACAGTATTTGGTAAGTTTTTACCTCAGTATTTGTAAGGCCACGTGCACACGCTGAATATTTGAGTTTTTCTTATTTCCGTATTTGTAAGGTCTTGTGCATGTTGAGTATTTGAGTTTTTACCTCCATTATTTGTAAGCTAAAAGCAGGAGTGGGTAAAAAAAAAATAAAGAAATGGAGCATGTGTATTTTTTCTTTTATACTTTTCTACTGATTTGTTCCATTCCTGGTTTTAGCTTAAAAATACTAAGGTAAATTACTGACCAAGTAATGAATGTCTGCATATGGCTGAAGATGAAGACCATGGTATTATGCAGTTTGCTACAGTTTTTGGCGTGGCTTCAATGTTTCCTTGAATAATTGTCGCAAGGTTGCAGAAGGAAACATTCAATTGTCACATTTTTGCAGCTATTTTAGGGGCAATTATATATTATGAAGCCTTTATCTAGAACAGAGGCAAAATGAATAGCAGCATGCTTTAAGTAAATGTAAAACGTTCTGTCACACTGTATGAAGGGAGGTGCTCAAGCTACAAGCAGTGTAGCTTCAGAGTGCAGTTAGCAGGCCAGACGGGAGTAGAGTAGTCAGTAAACCAGGTCAGCAACAGGAGGTCTCATCACAATAGCACAGGGATAATCAAATTGTGGTCAGGTGATAGCCAAGGGTAGGAAGGCGGGAAGTCACGTATGCAACAGAGGGGAGTGATGGATCCAAAGTTAGGAACGAGGATACAGGTCAGATGCCGGGAAGTCAAAGTACAAATAAGGGAGGACGACAGCTCGGGACCGGAATAAGACAGACAGGGATGGGTACACAGTGGACAGGAGCGGGTAGTCATTGACCGGTACAGACGGATGAACGGAGGAGAGTACGGGTCAGAACAATCAACTCACCAGAGCCAATAACACACGCTGCAGAGCATAAACTATCACTGGCACTGATCCGGAGGTGCAATACCAGGATATAGTGTCTGAGAAACTGGAGTGAGGCAGGGAGGAGTTAACCCCTGACATGACCAGGCTGGAGCTAGGTGAAATAATCAAACCACAGCAGCTGACGCAGACCTGGATCATGATACGTTCACTGAAAGCTGTGGTTAGGCGCCTCAACAATCTGAGTTTTAGCCGTTTACACTAGACTGTGTGTGTATATAGATATAGATAGATATTAGTATTTTCACACATTTTATTTTTTGCTATGGCTTGGTTAATATTTCTGTTTTAATATATGTAACATTCTCTCCTGTTCTGCACCCTAAAGCACTAATCTTAGAAGAGATAGCTATAGATTGTCATAACAAGGAGACTGAACAAAAACTTCTTCAAGAAGCTCATGATCTTCACCTTTCTTCACTACAACTTGCTAAAAAGGCCTTCGGTGAGTTCAATGTACAGACCGCAAAACACTACGGAAATCTTGGCAGGCTGTATCAGTCCATGAGAAAGTTTAAGGTGAGCATAAGCTTTCAGACTCCTTTATTTTGTCCCTTCTGACAATTCCCATAGGGTAATGTTTTTTTTTCTCTCATTTTAAAGATTTATTCTGTAATGTAAAGTGTGTATATGCTACTCCAATCCCACCATCGCCTGTTGTGATTGGTGGATTCTGGGTTATATATTAGTTGTATTTACATAAAATGATGCTTCTAGTCTCTTACATAATTGTCCACTTTGTAACTTGCCACTTAGGAGGCTGAGGAAATGCACATCAAGGCAATTCAAATTAAGGAGCAACTACTTGGCCAAGAAGACTATGAAGTAGCGCTATCGGTAGGACATCTGGCCTCTCTGTATAATTATGACATGAACCTGTATGAAAATGCCGAGAAGCTCTACCTTCGGTCTATAGCAATTGGTATGTACAGCTTCCATTCTAATGCCTTTTAGGCCTCGTTCAAACATGTTTTTCACATTCATGGTTTTCACAAATAAAACATATCCATTATAATCTATTTAACTATTCAAATGTTTGGTTCTTTTTTTTTTTTTTTTTTTTTTTTTTTTCCTTACCGTTTTTTTAAACGGTAACTCCACCAATGTTAAAGGAGGGCTCCTCCAATGATAAAGGGGAACTCGTGATATTAATGTCGTCTTTGACTATAAATAATGAGTATCCAATACTAAATGACACCTTAGCAATTCTTGTTCCTATGAGACAAAACTATATAATAAAGATTTTCTTTATCGTTCCTATGGGAGTCCCAGACACTGGGTGTATAGCTTCTGCCTCCGGAGGACACACAAAGTACTACACTAAAAAGTGTAGCTCCTCCCTCTGAGCCTATACACCCCCTGGAGAACCAGATCTAGCCAGTTCATTGCTTTGTGTTCATGAGGCATACATTCACACATGCATTCTCAGGACTGGCCCAGGAAAGTGACTCAGATGTTAGTGATTTGATTGCGTCCATTAATTCAGTACTGGACCTCAATCCGCCAGTATCAGAGGAGCAACCCTCTCTGGCAGAAAAGCACCAGTTTACCTTGCCTAAGAGGACAAGGAGTGTGTTCTTTAACCACTCCAGTTTTCAGGCCACTGTGACCCAAGCCTAGGGCCTGTCCTGACAAACGCTTCCCAAAGCGTGGTTCTGATGACCGTTTTCCCTTTCCACCTGAGGTGGTCAAGGAGTGGGCTCATTCACCAAAGGTAGACCCTCCAGTGTCTAGACTCTCAGCCCGGACCGTTGTATCAGTGGCTGATGGCACCTCTCTTAAGGATTCCACTGACCGCCAGGTTGACCTTCTGGCCAAATCTGTATATGAGGCGGCAGGGGCCTCGTTCTCCCCATCTTTTGCAGCAGTGTGGGCTCTCAAAGCCATCTCTGCTTCTCTAGAGGAGATGCATTCCCTCACCAGGGAATCTATGCCCGAAATGGTTGCCTTAACTTCCCAAGCTTCAGCTTTTTCATCCTATGCCATGTCTGCCATGCTGGAGGCTTCTCACCGTACTGCGGTGGCTTCGGCTAATTCCCTCGCTATCCGCAGGATCTTGTGGCTTCGAGAGTGGAAGGCAGATGCTTCTTCAAAGAAGTACCTTGCTGGGCTCCCTTTTTCTTGGTCCAGGCTATTTGGTGAACAACTGGATGAAATTATTAAGGAAGCTACTGGCGGGAAGAGTACTTCCATGCCACAAACCAAAACCAGGAAACCTGTCCAGGGTAGGAACCAGTCGAGGTTTCGTTCCTTTCGTTCCTCCAACTGGTCGTCCTCTAAGCCCTCGGCCTCGTCCACTAACTCAGCCAAGGACCAGAAATCCAACTGGCGCCCAAAAGCGCGTCCACAGAAGACCGCAGGAGCTGCTGCCACTAAGGCAGCCTCCTCTTGACTATCTGTCCGCGCCAGCAACGTCCTTAGTCGGTGGCAGGCTCTCCCACTTTGGCGACGTGTGGTTTCAATACGTCTCCGATCAGTGGGTCCGGGATATCATCTCCCACGGCTACCGGATAGAATTCTCTTCCAGCCCGCCAAACAGATTTTTTCTGTCAACTCCCCCCTGCTCCAAGGCCGCCGCCTTCTCTCAGGCCGTGGCATCCTTGCAGGCCAACGGAGTAATTGTACCGGTTCCCGCCCGGGAACGGTTCAGAGGTTTCTACTCAAATCTCTTCCTAGTCCCCAAAAAGGACGGTTCCTTCCGGCCCATCCTGGATCTCAAGATTCTCAACAAGCATGTTCAGGTGCGGCATTTTCGCATGGAGTCTCTGCGATCAGTCATTGCCTCAATGACCCAAGGGGATTTCCTGGCATCCATCGACATCAGAGATGCCTATCTGCATGTGCCAATTGCAGTTTCACACCAGCGTTGGCTACGTTTTGCAATCGGAGAGGATCATTTCCAATTCGTGGCTCTCCCCTTCGGGTTAGCCACGGCCCCTTGGGTGTTCACCAAGGTCATGGCAGCAGTGGTTGCGGTTCTGCACCTCCAGGGGTTGGCAGTGATTCCTTACCTGGACGACCTTCTAGTCAAGGCTTCATCCAGCGCAGACTGTCAGCGGAGTGTCTCGCTCACTCTCGCCACTCTAGCCCAATTCGGGTGGCTTGTCAATCTGCCCAAATCCACTCTGACTCCGACCCAAAGGCTCACGTACCTAGGGATGCAGTTCGAGACTCTGCCGGCACTTGTGAAGCTGCCCTTAGTCAAACAGCAGTCCCTCCAACTGGCGGTGCGCTCTCTGCTGAGGCCCCGCCGTCATTCCATCAGGCACCTAATGCAGGTGCTGGGTCAGATGGTGGCATCGATGGAGGCTGTTCCCTTTGCCCAGTTCCATCTGCGTCCTCTGCAGCTGGACATTCTCCGCTGTTGGGACAAGCGGACTTCCTCCTTGCACAGGCTAGTGGCTCTGTCGCCACAGACCAGGAGCTCTCTTCAGTGGTGGCTTCGGCCCCTCTCTCTGTCTCAGGGGTGCTCCTTCCTGGCCCCGTCCTGGGTGATCCTCACCACGGATGCCAGTCTATCCGGCTGGGGAGCGGTATGTCTCCACCACCGAGCGCAGGGCACTTGGACTCCGTCTGAGTCAGCCCTCTCGATCAATGTGCTGGAAACCAGAGCTGTGCTTCTAGCTCTCCTAGCCTTTCACCACCTGTTGGCGGGCAAGTACATCCGAGTACAGTCAGACAACGCGACAGCGGTTGCCTACATCAATCACCAAGGCGGGACACGCAGCCGCCTGGCAATGTTGGAGGTTCAACGCATCCTTCAATGGACGGAGGACTCAAAGTCCACCATATCCGCAGTCCACATCCCAGGTGTGGAAAACTGGGAAGCAGATTATCTGAGCCGTCAAACCGTGGACAGTGGCGAGTGGTCCCTGCATCCGGCAGTGTTTCAGTCAATCTGCCGCAAGTGGGGCACTCCGGAAGTGGACCTAATGGCATCCCGTCACAACAACAAGGTTCCGGTTTACGTGGCTCGCTCCCACAATCCTCAGGCCTTTGCAGCGGACGCTCTGGTTCAAGACTGGTCCCAGTTTCGTCTGTCCTACGTGTTTCCCCCTCTAGCTCTCTTGCCCAGAGTTCTGCGCAAGATCAGAATGGAGGGCCGTCGGGTCATCCTCATTGCTCCGGACTGGCCCAGGCGAGCTTGGTACCCAGACCTGCTCAATCTGTCCGTAGAGGTGCAGTGGCATCTTCCGGACCGTCCAGACCTTCTCTCACAAGGTCCGTTTTTCCGCCAGAATTCTGCGGCTCTCAGATTGACGGCGTGGCTCTTGAGTCCTGGATCTTGACGGCTTCTGGTATTCCTCCTGAAGTCATCTCCACTATGACTCGGGCCCGGAAGTCTTCCTCGGCCAAAATCTATCACAGGACTTGGAGAATTTTCCTGTCCTGGTGTCGCTCTTCCGGCCATGCTCCTTGGACTTTTTCCTTGCCGACCCTTCTGTCCTTTCTACAGTCCGGTCTGCAGCTAGGACTATCCCTCAATTCCCTCAAGGGACAAGTCTCGGCTCTGTCAGTACTGTTCCAGCGGCGTATCGCCCGGCTTGCTCAAGTGCGCACCTTCATGCAGGGCGCGTCTCAAATCATTCCGCCTTACCAGCGGCCCTTGGATCCCTGGGACCTCAATTTGGTCCTCACGGCCTTGCAGAAACCCCCCTTTGAGCCTCTTAGGGAGGTTTCTTTGTTTCGTCTTTCACAGAAAGTGGTCTTTCTAGTGGCCATAACTTCCCTCAGGAGAGTCTCTGATTTTGGCTGCGCTCTCTTCGGAGTCACCTTTTTTGGTTTTTCATCAAGACAAGGTGGTTCTCCGTCCGACTCCGGACTTTCTCCCAAAGGTGGTTTCTCCTTTCCACCTTAACCAGGACATTTCCCTGCCTTCATTTTGTCCGGCTCCTGTTCATCGCTTTGAAAAAGCGTTGCATACTCTGGATCTGGTGCGGGCGCTCCGGATCTAGGTGTCTCGCACCGCTGCTCTTAGGCGGTGCACCTCTCTTTTTGTGCTAACCACAGGTCGGCGTAAGGGCCTCTCTGCTTCTAAGCCGACCTTAGCTCGTTGGATTAGGTCGACCGTTTCCGATGCCTACCAGTGTTCTCAGGTGCTTCCCCCGCCGGGGATCAAGGCACACTCGACCAGAGCTGTCGGTGCCTCTTGGGCTTTCAGGCACCAGGTTACGGCTCAGCAAGTCTGTCAGGCTGCCACTTGGACTAGCCTGCATACCTTTTCAAAGCACTACCAAGTGCATGCTCATGCTTCGGCAGATGCAAGCTTGGGCAGACGCATCCTTCAGGCGGCTGTCGCCCATTTGTGAAGTTAGGCTCTGCCTACTTCTCAGTTTTTCTGTTTATTCCCACCCATGGACTGCTTTGAGACGTCCCAATGTCTGGGTCTCCCATAGGAACGATAAAGAAAAAGAGAATTTTGTTTACTTACCGTAAATTCTTTTTATAGTTCCATATTGGGAGACCCAGCACCCTCCCTGTTGCCTGTTGGCAGTTTCTTGTTCCGCGTGTTATCACCGGCTGTTGTCGTGGACAGAGTCTCCGGTTGTTCCGGTTCTTGCTCTGTCTTTACTTGTGGGTGGCTATTCTCCTTCAGCTTTTGCACTAAACTGGCTAGATCTGGTTCTCCAGGGGGTGTATATGCTCAGAGGGAGGAGCTACACTTTTTTAGTGTAGTACTTTGTGTGTCCTCCGGAGGCAGAAGCTATACACCCAATGTCTGGGTCTCCCAATACGGAACTATAAGAAAAAGAATTTACGGTAAGTAAACAAAATTCTCTTTTTTTCATTATACACACCAAAACGTTTACAGCTTATAATACTACTAGTTACAAAAACACAGTAGCACCAAATACCATGATAGCACGCAATAAAACCCACAAATGTCTAATATTTCCCACCCACGTTAACTAAAACACACACAATAGCAGCCTGCCTAACACAAAGTATCTCTAGATGAAGATCAAGGTGTTAATAGTGGTAGCAACAAGCGTTAAGGATTAGGGGGTTTATGCAGAGGTTCCAGTGTGCAGGGGGTTAATTAAGGGGGTGATTACATCCCTTGCCCTATCACCACGCTGCCTCTTGCACCCTGAGTTGGCAGCGCTCAAGCCTCTTGAATCTACCATCGGCCCAGGAGCCACACCAAAAAGTGTCCCCTCTCCCTCTCTTGGTTCTCAACCCCTAGCTCTCTCTCTCTCTGCCCACAATTAAGTGTTCCCTCCCTTTATGCAAGCAACCCTTCTTGGTCCCTCAGACCACCATTATGCAGCCTTCCTCTCTTCCCCTGGGCTTTTTGGGGCTGATTTAAATTGGTGATGAGGGAATTTGTTTGTGTTTTTTATTTCTAATAAATTATTTTTTCGGGTGTGTGTGTTTACTGTAATTTACAGATCATGGAAGGTATCTCGGGAAGACGCTTGACATGATTAATCTAGGACTTATTGGCAGCTATGGGCTGCCAATAACTCCTTATTACCCCGATTTGCCAACGCACCAGGGCAAATCGGGAAGAGCCGGGTACAGTCCCAGAACTGTCGCATATAATGTATGCTGCAATTCTGGGCGGCTGCTGACTGATATTGTTAGGCTGGGGGGCTCCCCATAACGTGGGGCTCCCCATCCTGAGAATACCAGCCGTATGGCTTTATCTGGCTGGTATTAAAATTGTGTGTGGGGGGGGGGGACCGCACGCCGGTTTTTTAAATTATTTAATTATTTATTTCACTGCACAGTATAGACCCGCCCACCGGCTGCTGTGATTGGGTGCAGTGAGACACCTGTCACTCAGCGTGGGGGCGTGTCTCACTGCAACCAATCATAGGCGCCTGTGGGCAGGGAAAATAGGGAATACGAAATTGTTTAATGAGCGGCCGGCTTTTTCAAAATGGTAAAAGCCGCTGTAGCAGTGTGAATGCCGTGCAGCGCCGCACCGGAGATCGGTGAGTATGAGAGAGGAGGGGAAAATGACCGACAGACTGTGAGAGAGGGACAGAGATAGTGACAGACCGACAGAGAGAATAGAGACCGAGAGGGAGAGACCGACTGACAGAGAATAGTGATTGACAGATATTGTGACACATCACTCGTTTCCAGTGTTTTAAGTCCCCTTTACACACTGAAACTTTCTAGCGATCATGCTGCACAGCGGGAAATAAAGGAAAAAAGAATGGTCCTGAACGATTTGTAGCGATCAGCAACTTCACAGCAGGGGCCAGGTCGCTGATGTGTTTCACACACTGCAATGTCGCTGGGGAGGTCGCTATTACGTCACAAAACCGGTGACGTTACAGCGATGTCGTTTTGCGATGTTGCAGTGTGTAAAGCCACCTTACTTCCAAATTGTCAGTTTTTCTGATTTTTCTCTTCATATGTATATTTTTGAGTAAAATGTAAATGGTTCTTTTTTTGTTCTATAAACTACTGACATGTCTCCGAATTTCCAAGCAAAAAAATGTGTAAATATTGTCTGAAAATGATAAATGGTCAAAATAAAAAAAAAAAAAAATGCATTGCTTTCAAACCTCAGATAATGCAAAGAAAACAGGTTCATAATCCTTTAGAAACAAAATTATTAACAATGTTTTAACTGGGAAGAGTTCATAAATCAATCTTTTGTGGAATAACCATTATTTTTAATCACCGCTTTCATGTATCTCTGCTTTTGGGTGACCTTATGCCACTCGTGGCCAGTTGAATGAGGTGCACTCTGGTTGGAATTCAAGTGACACTGGAATCGACATGTAGAGAAGCTGCCACTGGGCAGTGGTCTCTTAATTTTTGCCAGAGCTGTATATGGGGCACCATTAGAGGGGACATATCATTATACATGAGGGAATACCAGAGGGGCCATATATTTTATTTGTGGACCATTTACATTTACATTATTCAGCGGCTATCAACTTCCCCCTCCCCCAATTCCCATCACACCAGGGCAATCGGGAAGGTGCAGATTCTGGGGAGGCTATATAGACCCATTGACGCAAAGCTGGCTGCCAATCATCGTAATGTCAATAGCCAATATGGCTACGGCATTATCGTATATGGCAGACATTCACCGCATGTTGATTGTCTAACAGCTTCAATACAAGGCGGGGCGGGGACTCTATCATATGGCGCTCGAGCATCTGCAATACTTTTATCGAGTACAAAGCATATCTGAGCACCCCAATGCATGATCGAATATCGAACAGTAGCGAGCACGCTTAATCATCACTACTCCAGACCTTAACCATATTGAGCATCTGTGGGGCATCCTCAGATGGAACGTAGATGAATGCAAGATCTCCACCAGCTCTGTGATGTTGTTATGGAGGAGGATGCCAGTGGCAACCTGTAAAGCTCTAGTGAACGCAATGCAATGCTTGAAAATAATGGTGGCCTTACAAAACGTTCACACTTTTATGCAGAATTTGAACATTTTTCACTTGGGGTGTACTCACTTTTGTTGCCAGTAGTTTTTACCATTAATGGCGGTGTGTTATGTAGAGGACACACCAAAATGACTCTTCTACAAGCTGTACACTGACTACTTTACAATGTATCAAAGTGACATCTTCAGTATTGTCCCATGAAAAGATATAAAATATTTATAGAAATGTGAGGGATATTCTCACTTTGTGATATTCTGTATATATAAATGTGCATGAATTGGCACACATTCCAATATATCTCTATATACACCTACATTTTGGAGCACTTTTCCTTGTAATCCCCCTATTGTTAAGAACGCAACAATGCAATTTGAGGGAAGCCTTGTGCTGGGATATATTTGCCTACTCAACCCCATACATAACTTGTAGCAGTTCAGGATGGAATGAAGTTTAATACTGCACTAAGTTCTATATCACCGATTGTGGCCAACACCTTTTCCGTTCCCCTCACCATAATTATCCCAATGTCTCCTTCCTCACAGTCTTTATCTTTCCAGATCTTTCTTGGTAACACAATTAAGGTCTTTGTTGTGTTTTTTTTTTTCTCTGCTGTCATGTCGTTGCCAATCTTAAGGTATCCGCCTATCTCAAAGTCATCTCTTTCCAAGTTTGACTCTGGAATGGCTTCACCCTTAAGGCCCCGTCACACTAAGCAACATCGCTAGCAACATCGCTGCTAACGAACAGCTTTTGTGACGTAGCAGCGATGTTGCTAGTGATGTCGCTGTGTGTGACATCCAGCAACAATCTGGCCCCTGCTGTGAGGTCGTTGGTTGTTGCTGAATGTCCTGGGCCATTTTTTAGTTGTTGCTGTCCTGCTGTGAAGCACACATCGCTGTGTGTGACAGCGAGACAGAAACAACTAAATGTGCAGGCAGCAGGAGCCGGCTTCTGCGGACGCTGGTAACCACAGTAAACATCGGGTAACCAAGAAGCCCTGTCCTTGGTTACCCCATATTTACCTTTACCAGCCTCCGCCGCTCTCACTGTCAGTGCCGGCTCCTGCTCTGTGCACATGTAGCTGCAGGACACATCGGGTTAATTAACCCGATATGTGCTGTAGCTAGGAGAGCAGGGAGCCAGCACTAAGGATTGTGCGCTGCTCCCTGCAATGTGCACATTTAGCTGCAGTACACATCGGGTAATTAACCCGATGTGTGCGGTAACTAGGAGAGCAAGGAGCCAGCGCTAAGCGGTGTGCGCTGCTCCCTGCTCTATGCAGCTGCACACTGTACTCTAAACCCTATATATGTACCCTGTGCAGCTGCACCCGGTGTGCGCTGCTCCCTGCTCTGTGCACATTTAGCTGCAGCACACATCGGGTAATTAACCCAATGTGTGCTGTAACTAGGAGAGCAGGGAGCCAGCGCTCAGTGTGCGCTGCTCCCTGCTCTCTGCATGTGTAGCTGCGTGCGCTTGGTAACCAAGGTAAATATCGGGTTGGTTACCCGATATTTACCTTAGTTACCAAGCGCAGCATCTTCCACGTGGCGCTGGGGGCTGGTCACTGGTTGCTGGTGAGCTCACCAGCAACTCGTGTAGCAACGCTCCAGCGATCCCTGCCAGGTCAGGTTGCTGGTGGGATCGCTGGAGCGTCGCAGTGTGACATCTCACCAGCAACCTCCTAGCAACTTACCAGCGATCCCTATCGTTGTTGGGATCGCTGGTAAGTTGTTTAGTGTGACTGGACCTTTAGTCAATAGGTCAGCCAGCACCATTATCCTGGGAACACACGTTATCTTGTCAGTCTTACGATTCCTCTCCTGCAGCTTGCTTTTGCAGGGTTTTGAGTACATCTGTCGTGATCGGACTGCCGCATCTCACAACCTGTAGTTTGGTATTACTATTGAGTTTCTTTGAGCACCTCCTTCTTTTTGGGGAAGATGGAATGGTAGTCTTATAGCAGAGGTATGACTTTTCATCAGCCACTTCTCTTGTATTCTTGATTGATGTATAGATTGTTATTGAGGTTCTTCCATGGATAAATACATAGGTCTTTACTAGGAAGGTCAGAATTTCTTGAGTAGGGAATGATGTTGCCATACCCAAGTTGACTGCGGGAAGAAATACAGTTTAACTCTAACCGACATTCAATACATTCCTTTACGAACTTTACCAATGCAAGGATTGAATGGCCAATACCTTTTGAAAATGAGGGGGCCTGTCCCTAGGTGACCTTTTTTCTTTTTCCCATTCACGCAAAACAAGTCTGTATCCCTCTCATATCCTACACACCTAAGCCAATGGTAAAATAAACAATAATCACAAGGTTGCAGGACTTTTGGTTGCTTCTGTACCTTCTTCAGCGGTTAGATTCATACAGTTCTGCTTGATTCTCTTGTATCTGGTCAGTAAGTCTTTTTACCCTCCAGTAAACTAAGTACATAACGATAACTAGAATCAGAAGAACTATCAACAGATTGATAATGAGGTTGAAAAATGAGGTGGCTTTCAGGGCTGTAGTCAAACAAATGTTCCCACCAGGACACCTTATTGAGTCTTTAGGCCACGTCTCACTAAGCGACATCGCTGCTGAGTCACGGTTTTTGTGACGCAACAGCGATCTTGCTAGCAATGTCGCTGTGTGTGATATCCAGCAACGACCTGGCCCCTGCTGTGAGGTTGCCGGTCGTTGCTGAATGTCCTGGACCATTTTTCCCTTTCGCCCATGACAGCACCACCTGAGAGGTTCCGTCCACATCGGGACAGGAAATCCATTGATAAAAAGGCGGTACCTCTCCTCCGCATCAGTTTTTTTGGTTTCCTGTCCTGATGGGACAACCCACGGAATCTCCCAGGTCTGACCCGGTGTGGAAGTTTGGTTTCTTACCAAAAGCCAGCATTCGTGCCTGGATGCACCTCCCCAGGGCTTCAGCTGTCTGCGGTGGTGGTGCGCGGGCCTGGAGCGGGAGCTCTGCGTCGCCCCAGGCGATGTGATCCTCACACGGAGCCCGTGAGACGGGCGCCCTGCTGAGGGAACGCCGGGGTGAAGAGGAAGTGATGCGGCACCCGGAAGTTCATCACCTGTGCATGTGGAAGGTGTTCCAAGATGGCGGCGCCCAGTGAACGGATTTTGGGCGGGAAATTTGAACCAGGGAGGTATGAGGAGTCACCTTCGCTGCATTCTGGTGAGTATGACTTCTCCCCTATTCAGGATGGAAGACAACTCTCCTCCAGAGCAGGATGTGCTGAAACAGCATACAGATTCCCAGGGTAGCAAGGGGAGTGCTCCGGCAGGGCTAGTCCCTCCAGTCCGGCAAGTCGACATTCCAGGGGATCTGAGAAATCCAAATCTGGAAGTCATAAACTGCCTCCGAAACCGGTACCAGATCCGCCATCTTGGGGGGTGAGTGTCTCCTGCAGCATTTCATTGTTTAAAAGTCCCCCGTATGTTCCCTTCTTTCTTCAGGCGGTACGTCTAAGAGGAATCATAGGAATTGTGGGGTTTGCATGGACAGTCTATCCTCAGATTACCAAGGGGGCCTTGTCCCACCTGTATCAAAGAGCTTTTCTGTTTTATTTAGATCATAATGTTGAAATTGCATACAAAATTAAAAAACATGACCAAATCCTGACATGTTTCGGACATTAGAACAGGGTCCTTATTCTTAGGTAACATGGACAAATATGTATGCTGAATTTATAAGAGGAAACATGAACGTGTCTCAGTGAATCAGTGTCCAAGTGAAAACATCTGTTGTAGACTGTTCATTTAAGACAAGACAGGGAGCAAAAAAAAAAAAAAAAAGAGGCTGCTGAGTGTTTTGGTGCACCTGTAACCCTGGCTATATTGGGAGGCTTGGACTGTTGTATCACTTGTGAGTCTCAGTTCTGGTCCAGATTGTGCTATGTGGATCAGGTGGTTACTGTCCTCTGATGACTGAGGAAGGGTGGTGCCTGGCCAAAAAATCCCAAAGCAAATCAAAGCACTGTTAAAAAAACAAAAAAAAAAAAAAACACACCATGTTACCACAAGAAGCTTAATATACCATTTTGACACTCTAGGTGTGATCAAAGATACATAGTTTTATAATATCATTCCAGATGTTGTCATGTGTAAACAAGCGAATCTCTCAGCACCAGAAAGACTGCTTCTATTGTTCTCTGTTGTCAGCCATTATACACAACTGTTATTGGTATAGAGAGGCTGCAACTATTATCCCTTGTTGTCAATCTTACAAGTCATAGAATTACTGTTATAATGTGGGAGAACTACTGCTTTTATTCTCTGTTGTCAGCTATTACTAACCAAGAATAGGCTGTTATAATATGGGGGAACCACATCCACTATTCTCTATTGTCATCCTTAACAGGCTAGGTAAGAAACTATTGTAATATGGAAACGAACGTCTATTTTTCTCTGTTCTCAGCCATACAAGCTGGGAAAAAAAAAACAAAACAAAAAAAACGGGGTAATCTTAGTAGAAGGAAACTGCATCTCTTACTCTTTTGGTTTTGGCTTATGTATGGAAGCACCAAGCCTCAAGGCTGAGTTGAGAGCTATTAGTCGTGCTGAAGTCAGGGAAATGCATAAATAATCCACTAGGAATGATGGGGGAAACTTCAGATAAATCAGGCGGCTCTGAACGGGGTTCCACAAAATTTTCACCTGCCTCTTCCTCAGCCTTGGACTCCTCATCTTCCTCAGACGTGGTCGGCAGACTATGCTTCCCATCCTCTGAGGTGACACCCCTAATGGAAGCTGTCCACTCCACTATGGGGCTGGTGGATGATAAAGATCCTGAATCCACACAAGACCTCATGTTGGAGGCCTGGATTGCAGGTTCATGGTACCTGGAAGGCTGCAGCAGGAGCTCTTCGCCCGGCAGTGGCACGTACATGTGTAACAAGGTCCATAATGGTCTGGGTCCAACAATTAGAAGACTAACTTAAAGGTACCGTGTCTAGTAAGGACGTTATTTCCTCAATTCCACGTATACAGGGGGCGTCAGACTTCTAGCGGATGCATCCATCGACTCACTCAAATTATCTGCAAAGGTAGCAGCTCTTTCCAATTCAGCCAGAAGGGCCCTCTAGTTGAAATGCTGGAAGGGAGACGTACAGTCCAGGAACAGACTATGCAGGATACCTTGTGAAGGAGACTTTTTGTTTGGATCACAACTGGATGACCTTCTGTCCAAAGCGGCAAACAATAAACAAGGATTTCCAGCTGTAGGAACTCCATTCCCTCGTAGCCGTCCGTTTCGGAGGAAGCAATTTTCCATAAGGAGCCTCCCAGAGACCAGAACTCCTGGAAGGATAGACGGAAGGGGTCCTCAGGATTATGTTTGATCCATTATCCTCTACCAAGCCACAAGACCCTCAATGACTCCACCATCCCAGTGGGGGGGAGGCTCCCCTCTTCCTTGACACTGTTTCCTCCAGCCCCTGGATTCTACAGATCATTGCAAAAGGGCTGACATTACAATTGAAGTCGCCCCCTCGGGGGTATTTTATTGTAACATCTATATGACAGGGAGAGAAAAGAATAGTGATCTCCATCCTTGAGCACTTAGGGTGGATCATAAATCAGGATAAATCTAGAACACAAACCTCAACAGTGTCGGTCTTTCTCGGGGCTGATCCTGGATTCAGTCGCTCAGAAGTCTTTTCTCCTGGAGGAGCAGATACTAAAGTCACAATCCCTGGTCACCTTGGCAATTGAAAAACCAGTCATGACCATCAGACAGGCTATATCTCTTGTGGGGACCCTCACATCCTGCATCCCCATGGTTCCTTGGGCTCAGATAGATATGAGATCTTTTCAGATGGAGGTCCTGGTCTGACAGCAACAGTCAGGAGGCTTCTTGGATATGAGAATCCGCTTGGATCCAAAGGTGTTGCTTTCTCTGTCCTGGTGGCAGGACTTAACTCTATTGTCCGCAGGGGTGTCCGGGTGTCCCAACATCACGGATATCATCCCAACAGATGCAGGTCACTTAGACTGGGCAACTTACCTGAGAACTCACCTGTTACAAGGACTATGGGATGATCATGTGAGGACTCAGTCCTCAAGCTTCAGTGAACTAACTGCAATAAAATCAGCCGGTGATAATCCCATGACAATAGATGCAATGCCGATCCCCTGTTCACAGGGTCTTATATACCCCTGGTTCTTCTTCCGGCGGTGCTCAGGAAGATTCAGGAAGACAAGGCCCTCATTATCCTCATAGCTCACTTCTGGCCAAAAAGAGCTTGGTTCTGTTGGCTCCAAAGACTGGCAATATCAGACCCTTGGATACTGCCAGATTGGACAGACTTACTAGTCCAGGGACCCATGTGCCAACCCAAGGCTCCTACCCTCCACTTGACAGCGTGGCATTTGAAAGGCGGCTGCTCCTAGCACAGGGATTCTCCTGAGAATTTAGTAAAACTCTCCTTTAAAAGTAGGAAGCCAGTCGCCACTGGTATTTAGGGAAGGGTCTGGTGAAAAATCCAGCAAGTTTCCTGGGCAGAGATCGAGGGTCCCCCTCTCTTACCGGCCATCCTGGAAATCCTTCAGTAAGTGTTGGATTGAACTTATCCACTAGCACCTTGAAGGTACAAGTTTTGGCCCTAGGAGCCCTCTATAAACATAACCTCAGAGAATAGATGGATTAGCAGGTTCATTAAATCCTGTGCTAGAACGACTCCTGTCCCTTCTCCTCGCATGCCTCCCTGGGATTAAATCTTGTCCTTGATGCCCTTATAGACTCCCCATTGAGCCCCTTTCAGATGTTCCCTCCAAGACCCTGAAGGTGGTACGACTCATTGCTTGACGTCCGCTAGACGGGTGGGTGACCTACAGGCGCTCTCCATTGTCCATCCATATACCCAAATTTTGGTCGATAAGGTGGTATTGCGTACAGATCCCTCATAGCCTAAAGTGGTCAAGCCCTTCACAGGTCCCAGGAATTCATACTGCCTTCCATTGTGACCCTCCTTCCAATGACAAAGTGGACAGGCTCCATAGCTTGGATGTATGACTTGCCCTTATAACCTACTTAGATAGGACCAGGGAATTGCGAGAATCTCAGGCCTTGTTTTTGTTACGTTCTAGGGAAAATCCGGGGGCTGTAAAGTATCTACAAGCACCTTGGCTAGGTGGGCCCGGGATGCTATGTCGCTGACCTACTCAGCTAAGGGGGTGCCAGTTCCCCTGCAGATTAGGGCCTTTCCACTGGGTCACTTTCTACTACTTGGGCTGAGCGGGCAGAGGTGTCTATTGATCATATATGCAGGGCCGTCACTTGGTCCTCTTCCTCTACCTTTTTCTGTCACTATAGCCCTGACTTGTCCTCCACGGCCAACCCTTCTTGGTAGACGGGTATTACAGGCGGTGGTCCCTCCCTAAGGTGATTGGTCTCTAGAATCTCTCAGGTGGTGCTGTCATGGGCGAAAGGGAAAAATCTTAATTACTTACCGGTAATGGGATTTTCAGAAGCCCATGACAGCACCCTTAGTTTTCCCCCCTATTCACTGGTTATGGGCACCCTTCGGGGAGTGTTAGTTAATGGTGTATTCCTTTGGTGGTGGTGTGATTTAACATTTTTGTTTGCGTTTTGTTGGTCCTCTCTGGCTCTGTAAACCTACTGATGTGGAGGAGAGGTACCGCCTTTTTATCAGTGGGTTTCCTGTCCTGATGTGGGCGGAACCTATCTCTCAGGTGGTGCTGTCATGGGCTTCTGAAAATCCCATTACCGGTAAGTAATTAAGATTTTTTTTGTTGTTGCTCTCCCGCTGTGAAGCACACATCGCTCTGTTTGACAGCGAGAGAGAAACGATCTGAATGTGCAGGGAGCCTGCTTCTGCGGATGCTGGTAACCAAGGTACACATCGGGTAACCAAGCAAAGGCTTTTCTGGGTTACCCGATATTTACCTTGGTTACCAGCGTCTGCAGCTTCTTGAAGCCGGCTCTCTGCTCCCTGCACACGTAGCCAAGGTACACATCGGGTAACTATAAGCAAAGCACTTTGCTTAGTAACCGGATGTGTACCATGGTTACCAAACACCGCGTCGTTACACGGGTCGCTGGTGGCTGATCTCTGATCGCTGTGGAGATCTGGCTGTTTGACAGCTCACCAACGACCATGTAGGGACGCTCCAGCGATCCTTGCCAGGTCAGATCGCTGGTGGGATCGCTGGAGCGTCGCTAAGTGTGAAGGTACCGTTTGTCTAAAACATTTGTAATCCTTGTGATCTTGGTCTTGTCCTGCTCATGCTGGATAGTGGTTTGATTCTCAGCCTCTTGAAGATTTCTCTCGTTTTCACTGAAATGTAACATGCTTGAGCGTGCAACCAAAACCAAGAGGAATCTTCTGTAGTCTCACCGGAGTAGAGAATTGACAACCTTCCTGATACAGCTGTGTTATTGGGGTTCTTCCCTGTTGTTCTGCAACGTCTAGACCTAAAACAGTACTAAGGGTACAATATGCTCCTGGGAGCAGTTTTCCTCATTCGGTGCAATTAGTTATATATTGTATGTCCTATTTTTCCCTTAGTAACAACACCAAGACCCTTGACCAAAGGCTTTTGGGCAGGAAAAGGTATTGGTTTAGCCTACATCCCACAGTACCCCTCGAAGTTACAACATTGGTTTCTAAGCACCTGATCTTAACTATTGTGGGAGATTAAGGCATCCCCTCTCCTCCAACATCTCTGTATCAAACAGATAAGCTTTTCACGTAGAGTTGAACATTGAGAGATAGTGGCAGCCATGTGTGAATCCCAGTGGTCTACTCTGAAGTAATGTATTGAAATTCACCAGGTGTATAGAAGGAATTTTGTTCCAGTGATGATCTTCCATGGGGATGACAATTGAGCTATGGGATCTGCCAGTTGATGGGTACAAAACGTTGCAAGAGTCCAGGTGCTGGTTGATTGGACACCTTCGGCTTTGTACAGGACTCTTACCACTATCACACATGCTTGACCTGTACAACTGTTCAAATCCCATATTTTTCAGGGTTATGACAGTTCCGTTCCCATTAAGGACCATGTCTCTTCGTGTGTCCGTATTTCAAATCGTATCGAATGCCCCCTGTCTTTTTCAATGGCAGAGCCGTGGGAAGAAAAGCCAACTTAGTTTTAGCACTGTGTACACGTTCATCTTGCTATTTTACTTGTACCGGCACATGCTCCCTTACTTTAACAGACTTTTTTGTGTAGTAGATCTTGTCTATGCTGCTCAATAATCTTGGCCACAAAAGTGAGAGATTTGTTGTCTCATTGTGCTCCACTTGATTGCTTTGTCAAGGTATGGAAAGTTTTCCAGAAACATGCGGATAATGCCTTGCGGATTTCCAATACGTTGATCCATTGTGACTTTCTTGTGCAAAGCTGCAAACCAGCTACATGAGTAAGGAAAGGTGTTCTTCCTTATGAAACTTCCCATTCCTGGGTTCCGTTTTACCCGTTGCCTGAGACCTTTTTTTTAAAATGTGTAGGCAACCACAAATTGAATAACTAAATATGATATTCTGGGGCCACAGAATATTTATTGCAAGGAGCCTAAAAGATATTGCATGAAGCAAACAGATCTACGTTTGGGGGATTGTATTTCAGGATTTCCTTGCAGATCTGTAAAAGGAAATCTTATCCTATCCATGCTGTTATGGTTAGGAGGTTAGGATAAAATTCTTCAGGACTCTCTGGACTATTTGGTGTATTTAAAGTGGTGTGATCAGTTTTCCTTCTTCCATATCCCCAATTGTCGTCCTGACCCTGAAAGCAGCTGCTACTGCTACTGTACTTCCGTCAGTGTTTGAGTGAGCTGTAGTGACCCACCTTTCCCCTGGTGTCTATAGCCTCAGATCTCTTTTTTTTTTCCATGGCTGAAGTGGACTCTGTTTCTGTCTCTTCCTGTGACGTTCCCAAAACGCAAACCTGTTTTGTGGGCAAAGGCTATTCATTCCAGGCTGTGAAAGATTACAGATGACCTGTTGCAAATTCACAGTGGTTTGTGTCTTTGCAGCTAGATCTTCTCTAAGTCTAGTATCCAGTGCATCCGTGGATGTGGCTCTTTCTAAATTAATCTGTGTTCAGTCAGAGGAACCCTTTGTCCATGTTGGAATAATAGGTCTCTTTCTCAGAGTGATTCCAACACACCGATTTCCCTGCCCCTCTTGGCTGTGTACACTGTGCCCTTTCTTAGCTGTATTTCAAGTGTGTGTATTTGTTTGATGTTCTCCACACAACAATGGCAGTGGAAGCTATCCGTCGTGGAAACTTTCTCTGCCTTTCTTGTGTTGGCAAGTGTTTCTACGTGTTCTGGCCTGCAAATGCTTTCTTCATTGTATACACCAATTTTGACAGCATTTGTGTTATGTAAAATGCCTATACTGATATAATTTGTCATTTGCACATGCCTGGTTGAGCAAAGTGGACTAGAGCATCTCTGTTGATTTTTATGTGGGGCAGGAAGTATGGGGTTAAACGTGTGCTCTTTTTACAAAGGTGTTTTAGTATGGAAAGTTCATACTCGTTTCGGCGGCCATCTCACTTGCTCTAGTCTGTTCCTCCATCCGTCTTGTGCTGTTTGGGCAATGGTCCTTCTCTCCAGAACGCATTTTCCCTTACCCACCGGATCGTAGATCAACCCAAACATCGTTTGACTTCGAACAACATTATGCGGCGACTTTCCGCATCATTCTCCGTGCACTTTTCAGGGAGTGTGCAAAGGAATCAGAAAATAATTAAAAAACCTGAATAAGCAAAAGAATGGGTTCTCTATTATAGACTGTCCCATGTCTAGCTCGGGTTGAAAAACTGCGTCACTTGTCTGAACTATGAAGGCACTGAATACACAGAATAACGTAACACTGACCCATGTATCAAGGTTATCTGTGCACTGCCCTCCTGCCTGATAAGTTCACAAAGGATGACAGATATTCACCAACCAAAACATAAAAAAATTCTCAGTAGTGGGGCTGGACTCCCCAATGTTAAGGGGGAACTCCGCCAATGAAAATAGGGAACAACGATAGTACTGTAGTTGTCAAGTTTGACAATAACTAATAACCAATACTAAATTACACCTCAAAGTTTCCTGTTCATATGCTATATATGTACTATAGTACTGTACATGTAAGAACGATGACTGAGACAAAACCGTATAATAAAGAATATTACGGTATACATACACCAAAAAGTCTACAGTTTATTATACCACTAGTTACAAATACAGTAACAAGAAATACTGTAATAGCATGCAATAAAAGCCATAACTACCTATTTCCCACCGCCTTAACTAAATCACAATAACAGCTCATGGAACACTATCTATCTCTTAATGTAGATAAATCAAGCGTTTAATATTGGTGTAACAACCATGGTCAAGTATTAAAGGGGGTAATTCAGGGGTTCCAGTGATTACATGGCTGTGAAGGTCTGGACCCCTGTAGGTGGTTTGTTGCTGCCAGAACAAAGGATCTCTTGGATCCTTTGATTTTTGCAGCCTGTAGTTCTCTCCTGACATGGTAATTAACTGTCAGCAGATGGGCTGTTATTAGCAAACTGTCAGTTGCCATTCTGCTTTGAAACACCCAGACATTCCTGTCCAGAGCATATCTACAGTGCCTTGCGAAAGTATTCGTTCCCTTTTGAATTTTTCAACTTTTTCCCACATTTCAGGCTTCAAACATAAAAAATAATGTTATGGTGGAGAATAAACAACCAGTGGGACACCATTTTGAAGTTGAACGAAATTTATTGCTTATTTTAAACTTTTATAAAAATAATAAACTGAAATTGGGGCGTGCAATATTATTCGTCCCCTTTCAGTTAATACTTTGTAACTCCACCTTTTTGCTGCGATTACAGCTGCAAGTCGCTTGGGGTATGTCTATCAGTTTTGCACATACAGAGACTGAAATTCTTGCCTATTCTTCCTTTGCAAACCGCTCGAGCTGAGTGAGGTTGGATGGAGAGCATTTGTGAACAGCAGTTTTCAGCTCTTTCCACAGATTCTCAATTGGATTCAGGTCTGATCTTTGACGTGGCCATTTTAACACCTGGATACGTTTTATTTGTGAATCATTCCATTTGTAGATTTTTCTTTGTTTTGGATCATTGTCTTGTTGAAAGACAAATCTCTGTCCCAGTCTTGGGTCTTCTGCAGACTCCAACAGGTTTCCTTCAAGAATGGTCCTGTATTTGGCTCCATCCATCTTCCCATCAATTTTAACCATCTTCCCTGTCCCTGCTGAAGAAAAGCAGGCCCAAACCATGATGCTGCCACCACCATGTTTGACAGTGGGTAGTTATGAGAAGGAAGAAATGCAGGGCACTACTCCGAATGGTCGGAGGAGGTTCACAGTAAACGTTTCACCATTTTAAATTACTGCTGGTCGTGCATATAGATGATATGCTGCCAGGAACCACACAGCTACGTGGTGCTCATGTACAAAGTCCACAAAAATCCAAGCATCCAAAGGTAAGAAAAACATGGGCACTCACCGCTTGCTGCTGTGTAGAAAAAATGCTTTTATTCAAGCTTCAGAATTACATGCTGTGCTGAGGGGGAGTGAGAGGGGGCGGACAGCACGTTAGACCTTGCCGTCCGCTCCCTCTCACTCCCCCTCAGCACAGCATGTAACTCTGAATCTTGAATAAAAGTATTTTTTCTACACAGCAGCAAGCGGTGAGTGCCCATGTTTTTCTTACCTTTTTGGATGTTTGACAGTGGGGATGGTGTGTTCAGGGTGAAGAGCTGTGTTGCTTTTATGCCAAACATATCGTTTGGCATTGTGCCCAAATAGGTACATTTTAATTTCATCTGACCACAGCATCTTATTCCAAATATTTGGTGTGTCTCCCAGGTGTCTTGTGGCAAACTTTAAATGACACTTTTTATGGATATCTTTGAGTTATTATTATTGTTGTTGTTGTTGTTATTTATTATAGCGCCATTTATTCCATGGTGCTTTACAATTGAAAGAGGGTATACGTACAATAATCATTAACAATACAAAATAGACTGGTATAGGAGGACAGAGGACCCTGCCCGTGAGGGCTCACAGTCTACAGAGAATGGGTGATGGTACAATAGGTGAGGACAGAGCTGGTTGCGCAGTGCTGTGTAGGACTAAGGGTTATTGTAGGTTGTCTGCTTGTTGGAAGAGGTGGGTCTTCTTGACACTCTTCCATAAAGGTCAGATTTGTGCAGTGTATGACTGATTGTTGTCCTATGGACAGACTCTCCCACCTCAGCTGTAGATCTCTGCAGTTCATCCAGAGTGATACTGGGCCTCTTGGCTGCATCTCTGATCAGTCTTCTCCTTGTTTTGAGATGAAATTTTTGAGGGACGGCTGGGTGTTGGTAGATTTGCAGTGGTATGATCCTTTTCCATTTCAATATGATCGCTTGCACAGTGCTTCTTGAGATGTTTAAAATTGTGGAAATCTTTTTCTATCCGAATCCGGCTTTAAACTTCTCCACAACAGTATCCTGGACCTGCCTGTTGTGTTCCTTGGTCTTCATGATGCTCTCTGTGCTTTAAACAGAACACTGAGACTATCACAGAGCAGGTGCATTTATACGGCGACTAGATTACACACAGGTGGCTTATATTTATCATCCTCAGACATTTAGGACAACAGTGGATCATTCAGAGATCCTCAATGTACTTCTGGAGTGAGTTTGCTGCACTGAAAGTAAAAGGGGCTGAATAATATTGCACGCCCCAATTTTCAGTTTATTCTTTTTTACAAAAGTTTAAAATAAGCAATACATTTCGTTCATCACAATTGTGTCCCACTTGTTGTTGATTATTCACCATAACGTTTAAAATTTTTATCTTTGTTTGAAGCCTGAAATGTGGGAAAAGGTTGAAAATGTAAGGGGGCCGAATAATTTTGAAAGGTACTGTATTCAGTGGGGGAATAATACTTGTGGGGGAACATATACCATATATTCCGGCGTATAAGACTACTTTTTAACCTCTGAAAATCTCGAAAGTCTGGGTCGTCTGATATGCAGGGTGTCATCTTATACCATAGTGCTGCATGAGTCCATTGTTTAGTAATGCCCTCCTACTGGTCCCCTTCTTACACACAACCATTATTCTCACCTCTCCTCAGTTTCTGTGGTGCCTTCAGCTTCTTCTGGCAGAATGCAGGCCCATAGACCTTTTTTCAGATAGCGTCCTGTACACGAGGCTGCTCCCGTCATGGCTTTACTGCAGTTGAATGCTTTACGGTGCTGTAAAGCATTCAACTGCAGTAAAGCGCTGACAGCAGCTGCGGCCCCGTGTACAGGACGCGATCATGGAGGGGTCTATGGGCCTGCGGTCCGCAAGAAGCACTCCTCCATGATCGCATCCCATACATGGGGTTGCTGCTGTAAGCGCTTTACTACAGTTGAATGCTTTACGGCACTGCAAAGCATTAAACTGCAGTAAAGCCATGACTGCAGACAGCAGCCCTGTGCATCGGACGCTATTACGGAGGGGTCTATGTACCTTGAGGTCTACAAGAAGCAGCTGAGGTCACCGCAGAAACGAAGGAGAGGTGAGAATAATGTTTATTGTGTGTAAACAACGGCATAATAGGGGACATGAAGGGACCGGTAGGAGGGCATTACTAAACAATGGGTTTATTACTACAAGGGTGGGTTCGTTACTAAACAATGGAATCATTATTGCAGGGGATATTGCTAAACAATAGGCACATTACTTGGGTTGGCTTATACGATCTATACCAAACTATATTTTAACTGGAAAAGTTGGGGGTCGTCTTATACGCCGGAAAATACGGTACTTGTATCTGACATTATACATGTTGGGACACTAGAGGGGGGTGCATAGACCTAGATAGATGGGCACACATACCAATATAAACTGTTCAAAAATTATAAACAACGCTTTTTTTGTTTTTTGATCACATTTTTCATGAGCTGGACTCTTGAGATCTAAGAATATCTATGCACACAAAAGACTGATTTCTCTGGTCTGTGGTTGGGAGGCTGTTTGAATGTACTGCAAAATTCTCAAATTCCTTTTGGAGATGCCTTTATTGTAGATAAATGAACGTTCAATTCACAGGTAACCGTTCTGGTGGATATTCTTGTAATCAGCATATTTCCTCAAAACGTGCGATATCAGTGGCATTGTGCTGTGTGATAAAACGGCACATTATAGAGTGGCCTTTTATTGTGACCAGCCTAAGGCTACTTTCACACTTGCGTTGGACGGCTTCCGTTGTTATCCGCAGCCTTGAGGAATTACGGTAACCGTTGCAGGAAACCGTTCTATTCCTCATAGACTTCTATTAGCTACGGATAGCAACGGATGGTCTTGCGTTGCATTCGCTGCACAACGCAACTTCGTTATTTTGACGCTGCATCGGGCGGAAGGAACGCTGCATGTAGCGCTTTTTGTCATTAAAATAGCGCACCTTGACAGATTCCATTGGAATCCGCCACGATGTCTGATTGTCTGTCTATGATGGCGGATTCCGCCGCTATGCGCTAAGTGGCGGAATCCGCTGACGGATTTCGTCACGTTCTACTGCGCATGTTCAACATGTCCAGCAGAACAATCAAAATCGTTTAAAATCACTCCTGGTCTCTCTCCCCCCTCTCTCATACTCAATGATCATGGGCGCGACGCTGCACAGTTGTCACAAAGCTCCGGCGGCTTTTCCTCTTTTGAAAAACCCGGCCGCTCATTATTCCACCTAGTATTCACTGCGTCCCCCGCCCACCGGCGCCTATGATTGGTTGCAGTCAGACCCGCCCCCATGCTGAGTGACAGCTGTCTCACTGCAACCAATCACAGCCGCCGATGGGCGGGTCAATATCGTGCAGTACAATAAATAAATAATAATAAAAAAAAACGGCGTGCGGTCCCCCCCCCCCCAATTTTGATACCAGCCAAGATAAAGCCACACGGCTGAAGGCAGGTATTCTCAGGATGGGGATCCCCACGTTATGGGAAGCCCCCCAGCCTAAAAATATCAGCCAGCAGCCGCCCGGAATTGCCACATCCATTAGATGCGACAGTTTCGGAACTCTACCCGCTTCATCCCGAATTGCCCTGATGCGGTAGCAATCGAGGTAATAAGGAGTTAATGGCAGCAGCCCATAGCTGCCACTAAGACCTAGGTTAATCATGGCAGGCATCTGAGACACATTCCATGATTAACCTATAAGTGAAAGTAAATAAACACATACACGTGAAAAAATCCTTTTTCTTTGTCGCTCTATTGGGAGACCCAGACAATTGGGTGTATAGGCTATGCCTCCGGAGGCCGCACAAAGTATTACACTCAAAAGTGTTAAGCCCCTCCCCTTCTGCCTATACACCCCCCGTGCTCCCACGGGCTCCTCAGTTTTTTGCTTTGTGCAAAGGAGGTCAGACACGCACGCACAGCTCCATAGATGGGTCAGCAGCAGCTGCTGACCATGTCGGATGGAAGAAAAGTGGGCCCATGTAGGGCCCCCAGCATGCTCCCTTCTCACCCCACTCTTGTCGGCGGTGTTGTTAAGGTTGAGGTATCCATTGCGGGTACGGAGGCTGGAGCCCACATGCTGTTTTCCTTCCCCATCCCCCTCAGGGCTCTGGGTGAAGTGGGATCTTACCGGTCTCCAGGCACTGAGACCGTGCTCCATCCACAGCTCCTAAGACTCTGCTGGATAGGAGCCGGGTATCGTTCAGGGACATGGCCCTGCTACTTGAAGGTACTCTGTGTCCCTGTGGGGACCGCGCACAGCAACACTCCAGCATTGCTGGGTGTGCTAGTGCACCGGGGACCGCGGCGCTGACCGGGTTAATGTGCCATTACACACTCAGCGTCGCTGAGTGTGTTTATGTAGGGGGACTACCGTACTACCGCCGCCGCCATGTTTTTAACACTGAGGCGCGGCTGGGACTTGTAGTGCGCCGGGGACTTCCGCGCGGCCGCGCTTTTATGGCAGCCGCGCTCATTACTTGAGTCCCCGGCTTGTACGGCCTAGTGTTTCCTCCTCCCGCCCACAGCCCTGACAGGCAGGGGAAGGGCGGGACGCTTTACAGACGAGCTGCAGTGAGGGCTGGAGCATGCTTTGCATACTCCACTCCCCTCACTGCACTGTGAGGCACCAGTTCCCGCACTTTCTAAGGGTCACGCCCACGGCTTCCTCCTCTCTCAGGACGCCGGCAGCCGTGCCATTACACACACAGCATCGCTGAGTGTGTTTATGTAGGGAGACTACCGCGCTGACCGCCGCCGCCATGTTTTGACACTGAGGCGCGGCTGGGACTTGTAGTGCGCCGGGGACTTCCGCGCGGCCGCGCTTTTACGGCGGCCGCGTTTATTACTCGAGTCCCCGGCTTTTGCGGCCTAGTCTTTCTTCCTCCCGCCCACAGCCCTGACAAGCAGGGGAAGGGCGGGACGCTGCACAGGATGAGCAGCACTGAGGGCTGGAGCATGCTTTGCATACTCCACCCCCCTCACTGTCCTCTCCTCAGAAGCCGGCAGCCATTCCTGTCAGCTCCTTGAATGCTGCAGAGGGGGACAAATTCTGACAGACCCAGGCAGGGACCCTGGTGGCCTCACAACCGCTTTATGCGGGGGGTATGCAGCATCTGTGGTGCTAGCCACATTTGTGCAGGAGTGTAATTTTAAATCATATGTTTATGAGATATGCTTTACACTGTATGGTGCACAGTTGATTCTGTATATATATTGTGTTGCTCAGGGAAGTCAACAGCATGGCGCCCATAAAAGGCAGGAGCGCCAAACCACAGGCTTACTATGCTGCCTGCGCCGCATGTACGACCCCTCTGCCGGCAGGATCCACTGAGCAATCCAGACCGGTATCTCAGCACAGGGGCACTGTTGAATCATTGCTCCCTGGCCCACCTCAGTTGGACCAGAGGTCTCCCCGGGGTGTCTCATAGATCCCAGAGTGAGGTCTCTGATACAGACCCCAGCCCCTGACCGTCTAAGCGAGCTCGCTGGGAAATTCCCTCGACATCTTCATATTGGTCAGGGTCTCAGCGGGGGGAATCCCTGGATGATGAAGCGGAGACAGCTGATCAGGATTCTGATCCTGAGGCCGCTCTCAATCTTGATACGCCTGACGGGGACGCCATAGTGAACGATCTTATAGCGTCTATCAATCAAAGATGCCACTCACAGGCAGATGGAGCTCTGGTTGAAATCCATCTATGAAGCTATCAGCGCTTCTTTTACACCAGCATTTGCAGCCGTATGGGTGCTACAAGCTATCTCAGCAGGTCAAGCGCAAATTGACGCAGCCACACAGACGTCGGCATTTGCGTCTTACGCTATTAATGCTGTCCTGGACTCTGCGAGCCGTATGGCGGTTGCTTCCGCCAATTCGGTGGTACTCTGCAGGGCCTTGTGGCTACGGAACTGGAAGGCAGATTCTGCTTCCAAAAAAGCGTTTAACCAGTTTGCCAATTTCTGGCGACCGACTGTTTGGCGAACGTTTGGATGAAATCATCAAACAATACAAGGGAAAGGATACATCTTTACCCCAGCCCAAACCGAACATACCCCAACAGAGGATGGGGCAGTCGAGGTTTCGGTTCTTTCGGGGCGCGGGCAGGTCCCAATTCTCCTCGTCCAAAAGGCCTCTGAATAGATCAAGGGCTCTCCGATTCATGGCGGTCTAAGTCAAAAAGACCACCGGAGGTGCCGCTACCAAAGCGGCTTCTTGATGGCTTTCGGTCTCCTCAATCCGCATCCTCGGTTGGTGGTAGGCTTTCCCGCCTTTGCGACTCCTGGCTGCCAAGGGTAAAAGACCGTTGGGCGAGAGACATTCTGTCTCACGGTTACAAGTTAGAGTTCGCCTCTCGTCCCCCGACTCGATTCTTCAGGTTATCCCCGCCTCCCGAGCGAGCCGAGGCTCTTCTGCAGGCGCTGGGCACCCTGAGGGCAGAAGAAGTGGTGGTCCCTGTTCCTCTTCAGCAACAGGGTCACGGGTTTTTCTCCAACCTGTTTGTGGTTACAAAGAAGGACGGGTCTTTCCGTCCTGTCCTGGACCCATAACTGCTCAACAAACACGTATAGACCAGACGGTTCCGGATGGAAACCCTCCGCTCCGTCATCGACTCAATGTCCCCAGAAGATTTCCTTGCATCGATCGATATCAAAGATGCTTTTCTCCACGTACCGGTGGCTCCAGAGCACCAACGCTTCTTGCGCTTCACCATAGGAGACGAACACCTGCAGTTCGTGGCACTGCAGTTCGGCCTGGCTACAGCCCCACGGGTTTTCACCAAGGTCAGGGCTACAGTAGTTGCGGTCCTCCACTCTCAGGGTCACTCGGTGATCCCTTACTTGGACGATCTGCTGATCAAGGCACCCTCTCAAGAGGCATGCCAACACAGCCCCGACGCTTCTCTGGGGGCTCTCCAGAGTTTCGGGTGGATCATCAATTTTCCAAAGTCAAATCTGACACCAGCCCAATCGCTGACATATCTTGGCATGGAATTTCATACCCTATCGGCGATAGTGAAGCTTCCGCTGATCAACAAGCGTTCACTACAGAAAGGGGTGCAATCTCTCCTTCAAGGTCAAGCACACCCCTTGAAGGGCCTCATGCACTTCCTGGGGAAGATGGTGGCAGCAATGGAGGCAGTTCCTTTCGCGCAGTTTCACCTGCGTCCTCTTCATTGGGACATCCTACGCAAATAGGACAGGAAACCGACGTCCCTCGACAGGAACGTCTCCCTCTCTCAGGCAACCAAAGCTTCCCTTAGGGGGTGGCTTTCTTCCCACTTCATTATCGCATGGGAAATCCTTCCTACCCCCATCCTGGGAGGTGGTCACGACGGACGCGAGTCTGTCAGGGTGGGGAGCAGTCTTTCTCCACCACAGGGCTCAGGGTACGTGGACTCAGCAAGAGTCCTCGCTTCAGATCAATGTTCTGAAGATCAGGGCAGTGTATCTTGCCCTAAAAAGTGTTCCAGCAGTGGCTGGAAGGCAAGCAGATCCGAATTCAGTCGGACAACTCCACAGTGGTGGCTTACATCAACCACCAAGGCGGAACACGCAGTCGGCAAGCCTTCCAGGAAGTCCGGCGGATTTTGATGTGGGTGGAAGCCACGGCCTCCACCATCTCCGCAGTTCACATCCCGGGCGTCGAAAACTGGGAAGCAGACTTTCTCAGTCGCCAGGGCATGGACGCAGGGGAATGGTCTCTTCACCCGGGCGTGTTTCAGGAGCTCTGTTGCCGCTGAGGGAGGCCGGACGTCGACCTAATGGCGTCCCGGCACAACAACAAGGTCACGGCATTCATGGCACGCTCTCACGATCACAGAGCTATGGCGGCAGACGCCTTAGTTCGGAATTGGTCGCAGTTTCAACTCCCTTATGTGTTTCCTCCGCTGGCACTGTTGCCCAGAGTGTTACGCACGATCAGGGCCGACTGCCGCCGCGCCATCCTCGTCACTCCAGACTTGCCGAGGAGGTCGTGGTACCCGGATCTGTGGCATCTCACGGTAGGCCAAACGTGGGCACTACCAGTCCGTCCAGACTTGCTGTCTCAAGGGCCGTTTTTCCATTTGAATTCTGCGGCCCTCAACCTGACACTGTGGCCATTGAGTCCTAGATCTAGCGTCTTCAGGATTATCTCAAGAGGTCATTGCCACTATGAGACAGGTTAGGAAACCAACGTCCGCCAAGATCTACCACAGGACGTGGAAAAATTTCCTGTCGTGGTGCTCTGCTCGGGGTTTTTCTCCCTGGCCTTTTGCCTTGCCCATTTTTCTGTCCTTCCTTCAATCTGGACTGGAAAAGGGTTTGTCGCTCGGCTCCCTTAAGGGACAAGTCTCAGCGCTCTCTGTGTTTTTTCCAGTAGCGCCTAGCCAGACTTCCACAGGTATGCACGTTCCTGCAGGGGGTTGTCACATCGTTCATCCTTACAAGCGGCCGTTAGAACCCTGGGATCTGAACGGGGTGCTGATGGTTCTTCAGAAACCACCATTCGATCCAATAAGGGATATTTCTTTCTCACGCCTTTCGCAGAAAGTGATTTTCCTAGTAGCAGTCACTTCACTTCGGAGAGTGTCTGAGCTAGCAATGTTGTGGTGCAAAGCCCCTTTCCTGGTGTTCACCAGGACAAGGTGGTTCTGCGTCCGGTTCTGGAATTTCTCCCAAGGGTGGTACCCCCCTTTCATCTCAATCAGGATATCTCCTTACCCTCTTTTTGTCATCATCCAGTTCACCAATGTGAAAAGGATTTGCACTGGTTAGATCTGGTGAGAGCACTCAGGCTCTACATTTCTCGTACGGCGCCCCTGCGCCGCTCGGATGCACTCTTTGTCCTTGTCGCTGGCCAGCGTAAAGGGTCACAGGCTTCCAAATCAACCCTGGCCCGGTGGATCAAGGAACCAATTCTCGAAGCTTACCGGGCTGCCGGTTCCCTCAGGGCTCTAGGCCCATTCTACCAGAGCCGGGGGCGCGTCCTGGGCTTTGAGGCACCAGGCTACGGGTCAGCAGGTGTGTCAGGCGGCTACCTGGTCGAGCCTGCACACTTTCACGAAACACTATCAGGTGCATGCCTATGCTTCGGCGGATGCCAGCCTAGGTAGACGAGTCCTTCAGGCGGCGGTTGCCCACCTGTAGGAAGAGGCCGTTTTACGGCTCTCTTACGAGGTATTATTTTACCCACCCAGGGATTGCTTTTGGACATCCCAATTGTCTGGGTCTCCCAATAGAGCGACAAAGAAGAAGGGAATTTTGTTTACTTACCGTAAATTCCTTTTCTTCTAGCTCTAATTGGGAGACCCAGCACCCGCCCCTGTTTTTTTGTGTACACATGTTGTTCATGTTGTTTGGTTTCAGTTCTCCGATATTCCTTCGGATTGAATCTACTTTACACCAGTTTATAATCTTTTCCTCCTTCTTGCTTTTGCACCAAAACTGAGGAGCCCGTGGGAGCACTGGGGGTGTATAGGCAGAAGGGGAGGGGCTTAACACTTTTAAGTGTAATACTTTGTGCGGCCTCCGGAGGCATAGCCTATACACCCAATTGTCTGGGTCTCCCAATTAGAGCTAGAAGAAAAGGAATTTACGGTAAGTAAACAAAATTCCCTTCATTTGGAGTAAAAGACAAAAAAAACCCCACCCTCTTTCACCACTTTATTAAAATCCCCATATACCCCTCCAGGTCCGGCTTAATCCAGAGGTCCCGCGACGCATCCAGCTCTGCTACATGAAGCTCACAGGATCGGCAGTAGAACACAACCGCTCCTGTGAGCTCCACTCAGCAACTGAAGGGACTGTCAGCGGGAACGTCACTGAGGTAATGCCTGTGTGTGTGTGTGTGCAGTGATGATGAGTGCGGTCGTGCGTGCGTGCGATGATGTAGGCGGTAGTGCTGGGGTTTGTGCGGTGATGATATGGGCTGTAGTGCCGGGGTGTGTGCGCTGAAGATGAGGGCTGTAGTGTTGGGATGTGTGTGGTGATGATGTGGGCTGTAGTGTCGGGATGTGTGCGGTGATGATGTGGGCTGTAGTGTCGGGATGTGTGCGGTGATGATGAGGGCTGTAGTGTCGGGATGTGTGCAGTGAAGATGAGGGCTCTAGGCTAAAGAAAACTTAACGCAATGCGTTATTTCACTGGAATCCGTTGCCTTTATGATCACACTTTTTGCAAGACATCTGTCACATGCGTTACACAACGCATTGTGATGGATGCCGTTCAACGCAAGTGTGAAAGTAGCCTAAGGCACACCTGTGCACTAATCATACTGGCTAATCAGCATCTTGATATGCCGCAACTGTGAGGTGGTTAGATCTCAGCAAAGAAGTGCCCATTAATACAGATTTGGACACATTTGTGAACAATATTTGAGAGAGAGAGAGAGAGAGAGAGAGAGAGAGGCCTTTTGTGTACATAGAGGAAGTCTTAGATCTTTGAGTTCAGCTCATGAAAAATGGGAGCAAAAAACAAGTGTTGCGTTTTTTATATTTTTGTTCAGTGTATATGTATATAAAAGTACATTTTTGGGGCACTTCCCTCAACACTTACACACCGTATAAATAAATAAATCATTTAGTCATGTTGAATTTTGGGCCCGGTTACAGATCAAAATTACCCCTAGAAGTCTATGGGTCCAAGTCTATGTACAAACAGTGCACAGATCATCCGTGTGCTGTCTGGCCTTTCACACCATTTGACTAGAGAAGCTTTGCAGTTTTTGGTTTGGTGTTTTTTTCCTGTTTTGAGAAAATCATTGATGGTAAAAATCGACTGATGGAAATCAGATCTAAAAAAATGTTTTGTTTGGTTTCTTGTGAGAAAAATGCCAGATTGTCTGTCTAAATGAGGCCTTACTCTGCTTTTAACACATGGTCTACATAAACATGTATGGCTTGTTGTCTGACGGGCAGAATAGTGCCATTTGCAGGGATTTTTTTGTATTTCAGTGAAAATGATTGATACCTCGATGAGATGCCGACAGGCCTCATAGATCTGAGCAGTCTTTGGTTGTCCATCATATGACTTTTAGCAGTGCTTTGTTTTGTTTAAATACAGAATCGTCGAATGAACAGCACCCTGTACTGACAAATACACTACGGCGGGGTAATTTTTAACCTGATCAGCCTATGGCTTCACTTGAATGTTATTTGCAATCAATTTCTGAATTGTGACCTTTTTTTCTTTCATGGTTTTTATTTCAGGTAAGAAATTGTTTGGCGAGGGTTACAGTGGACTAGAATATGACTACAGGGGTCTAATTAAACTGTATAACTCTGTGGGTAATTTCGAGAAAGTGTTTGAATACCATAATATATTGGCAAACTGGAACCGATTGCGAGATCGTCAATTTTCAGTCACCGATGCCCTTGAGGATGTAAATGCCAGCCCCTTATCTACAGAAGAAGTTGTACAATCCTTTCTCATGTCACAGACCACCACGGAAGGACCGACTTGTTAATTAAAGAAAAATATAGAACTCTTCAGCTCTGCCAGCTGGTTTTCTCCACGTACCGGGAAAAAAAAATCATACTGTGAAAGTATAAACAGATAAGAATCTGGTTTTGTCCTATGGAAATCTGGCCAAGATAAGAGTCGCACATCTGCTCATGGCTTGCTCACATCTATATCCACAGGACCCAAAACTAGTGTTTCCATTTTTTTCTTTTTGCAGCTCCGACAAGAAGATGCAAATAAAGACTGTAAGATGTTTTCCCTGTTTCATTGGGGCACGGTGTTACATGGATCTAATATACAAATAGTGCACTCCACCAATTAATTCACGGGAACTCCGTTTTTCAAAAAAATGGCTCACTCAAGTCAATGTTTTTCTATGTCTTGTAAATGCCAGATGTTGAAGGTAAAATAGTGTTCATTGACAAACCTGTAAGGTAATCGTCCGATATCCCTTTGGCTGCTTCCTCTGCTCATTACGCATGATCTGTAATCGATTACTGCTTTTATGTAATCCGATTTTATTGGCTTGGCATGCTGTCGGTTCTGCTCATTAACTTTCTCTACCCAGACAACACACATAATGATGGTACCATTCTCCATACAGCAATAAATCTCACTCTATCTTCTGGTCTGAAAGAAATATATTATAATTAATTCATTTTTTTTTCTGTACTTTTTTTCTTGCAACGCCTTAGTTCTATATTTTTTCATCACTAATTGTACAGTTTAAGATAACTTTTTATACACTGCTATTATGAAGTGCTATAAGGAATAATCAAATTGTCTGTGCCAAGGAGCCGTGAAAGCTATATTGTCTTTAGCCACTTTTTGTTGTTGTTTAATGTTACATGTTATTGAATGAAGATCATTAATTGTTTTAGTATGGTTTGTTATGTACTTTGTATGCGAGCTGTTGATTTAGTCCACATTCATCATGCGTTAGGTATATGCCAAAAAACACCGTTTAGGCCAGCAAGCACAAGCAATGCAAACTGGACTGGAAATTCTTTTATCAGATTATCAGGTATCTCATTAATTGCCGTCAGCATGAAACCATTGGGCATGACCGTTCGAGGGGATCCATACAATGCATTAACATGATAGAGATTAACTTTGGCATTCATATAAGGCACAGCCTAAATTAAAAGAAACCTATTAAAATATAATTTAAGAATGGAAAAATAAGTGAAAAACGCACTTTTGTCTTAAAGTATATAAGCATATCCTTGAAAGTAAACTCAAGATTATTGTATTGTCTGTAAAATTCCCCACCAATGGGCTTACTGACCTTTGAAATGGATTGCACAGTTTTCGACAAAACTTCAGGGGTCACCCAATGTACATTTTTGCATTGTATAAGTATTGACGTGTACCACTGAAGAAAATTAATCTTAGTTTTTGGCAACTACCATAGCTAACATCCCATTGCACTTTTATTTCAGTTAATTTTTCTCCAAAAAATAGGAGCTATCCTCTCGTATGTGTGTAACGTGATTCACAAATGTCCATCTCATTCCCAGCATAATGAAAATGAACAACACTGTCTAATGGACATGAGTTTAGGGATTCAGGACTATGAATTGTTACTGCCCAATGGTCTGTATTTGCTGCTTAAGTTTTGGCGTGCTGGGTAAAAGCTTTGTGCCTTTTTCCACTTTTCACTGGTATAACCAGTAAGTGCCTCTTTCTGCTCCTCACAGCTATGATGCTAGCAGACAGAGTAATAGAGTTATAGATGGGACTAAGCAGATGCATATACCCACTATTAAAGTAAATTAAATAATAATCCTGGCTGATATATAAATACTAATATATATAATATGAAACTTCTTATTTTACACACAGTTAAAACCAGAAGTATACATCCACTATCTAAAAAGACACACATGCATGTTTTTCTCACTATCTGACATGAAATCAAAATAAACGTTTCCCATATTAGGTCAATTACAATTACCAAAATTATTTGTATTTGCCAAATGCCAGAATGAGTGAGAATGTTTTAAGGCATTTTTATTACTTTCTGCAAAGTCAAAAGTTTACTTACATTTCATTAGTATTTGTTACCATTGCCCTTACACTATATGATTTGGTTCAAACATTTTGGATATTCTTCCATAAACTTCTCACAATAGTTTGTAAGAATTTGCGCCCATTCCTCCTGACAGAACTGGTGTAACTGAGCCATGTTTGTAGGTCATCTTGCTCGCACCTGCCTTTTCAGCTTTGCCCATAAATTTTCAATACGATTTGAGATCGGTGCTTTGTGATGACCACTCCAAAATATTGACTTTTTTTTTTTTCCTCCTTAAGCCACATGGTAACCAGTTTGGCAGTATGCTTCGGGTCATTGTCCATTTGGAAGACTCATTTCCGCCCAAGCTTTAAGTTCCTGGCTGATGTCTTGAGATGTTGCTTTAGTATTACCACATAATCTTCTTTCCTCATGATGCCATCCATTTTGTGAAGTGCACCTGTCCCTTCTGCAGCAAAACAACGCCACAACCTGTTGCTGCCACCCCCTTGTTTTGCAGTTAGGCTAGTGTTCTTAGGTTTCAAAATGTCTCCCTTTTTTCTCCAAACGTAGCATTTAGTCACTATGACCAAACAGTTACATTTTTTTATTGTCAGACTACAGGATGTCTCCAAAAATGAAGGTCTTTGTTCCTTTGCGGATTTGCAAACATGAATCTGGCTTTTTATGTTTCTTTTGGAGTAATCTCTTCTTCCTGGCAGAGTGGTCATATGACGACACAATCTTACAAGCTTCCTCCAGCATCGTCACAAGGTCGTTTGCTTTTGTTTTTGGGTTGATATGCACATGTCTGACAAAAGCACATTCATTTCTGGTACACAAAACTGGTCTCCTTCCTGAACAGTGTGATGGCTGGACATTCCCATCTCGTTTGTACTTGCGTATAATTGTTTGTACAGATGATCGAGGCACCTTCAGGTATTTGGAAATTACAACCAAGGATGAACCAGATTTGTGCAAGTCCACAATTCTCTTCCTGAGATCTTGACTGATTTCTTTTTGACTTTCCCATGATGCTACAAAAAGAAGCAGTGTGTTTCAGATGTGCATTAAAATACACCCACAAGTGTGCCTCTCAGATGTTGCCAATCAGAAGCTTCCAAAGACATGACCTCATCATTTTGGCTGTCCCATATTGTTTAAAGACGTAGTACTCTTAGTGTATGCAAACATTTGGCTTTGCAGAAAGTAATAAAAATGCCTTAAAACATTAGTTCTCTCATTATTCTGGCATTTGGCAAATATAAATAATTTTGGTTCCTAACGACCTAAAACCGGAAAGGTTTATTCTGATTTCATGTCAGCGAGAAAAACATGCATGTCTTTTTTAGATAGTGTATGTAAACTAATATATAATATTATACGTATAAATACTTAAAGGGAACCTGTCAGCAGAAATGTCCCCTAAAACCTAACAGATTCCCCCTCTGCAGCTCCTGGGCTGCATTCTATAAAGGTCCCTGTTATGATTGTGCCCACTTTCTGACCGAAAAAAAGTGTTTATAAAGTTGTACCTTTTTGGCTTCTGATTCTGTAAATCCGTCACGGGGGCGGGCAGCCTGATGGCCGTTATTCTGCCCCCTGGTCCTGTATGCCGCCCCCATCGCTGATTTCAATACTTCTGGACGCCGCCCACTGCTCCAGCCATCCCCGCGCATGCCCAGTGCCCATCTCTCGGGGATGAGCACTGTGCCCAGCGTCACCGCTGGTGACGTGCACGCAGGGTTAAGATTATGGGCGGTGCTGTGATGTTTATTCCTAAGCAACCGCCCATAATCGCGGGACCGCGCTTTCCCCCTCGGCCTGCTTCTTTCTGCGCAAGCGCGCTGCTGCTGACCTCACTTCGCCTCCTTCCCATCTTGCCCCGAGGCAGGAAATAGATGGGAAGAGCGCGGAGCAGTGACTACACCGAAAGCGCGGTCCCGCGATTATGGGCGGTTGCTTAGGAATTAACATCACAGCACCGCCCATAATCTTAACCCTGCGTGCACGTGACGCTGGGCACAGTGCTCATCCCCGAGAGATGGGCACTGGGCATGCGCGGGGATGGCTGGAGCAGTGGGCGGCGTCCAGAAGTATTGAAATCAGCGATGGGGGCGGCATACAGGACCAGGGGGCAGAATAACGGCCATCAGGCAGCCCGCCCCCGTGACGGATTTACAGAATCAGAAGCCAAAAAGGTACAACTTTATAAACACTTTTTTTCGGTCAGAAAGTGGGCACAATCATAACAGGGACCTTTCTAGAATGCAGCCCAGGAGCTGCAGAGGGGGAATCTGTTAGGTTTTAGGGGACATTTCTGCTGACAGGTTCCCTTTAAACAGTAAATTAAATTATATTATGTAAACCTTGCCAGGCTTTGATGAAAATCATTACCGAATGGAGTAAAACCTGAAAGGAATGCAAATCTTTGTGCTTTTCAGGCAACAATGACCTCAGTTTCCTTCAGGAAGTCTCTTAAAATACAGCACTTAGGTTGCATGTACATTAGTGTTTTCTGTTGCTACTATATTGTAGCTATAGAGTAAATGGGGAAAAAAAAATATCCCATATTTTCGCTTTTGTTTTGTTTAGTCGTGCATGCTGCATTTTACATTAAAAACACAGAAGAGGATTTCATGATTACTGTCCATGTGTTGGCATTTACTTAATTTGTGTAACTGTCTAAATTGTGATAAACGGTAAAACCTTACCTGTGCATATGAAATCCGTAACTAGTATAAATATATATTATCTATCCTGTATATTGGCCTGTTTTTGCAAGCATTAGAATTTATAATACCAAATTGTTTCTAACCATACTTACACTTGGTCAAAATAAATGCACCGCTGTCTTTAAAGTATACACTTTACACAAATAAGATACAGTTTACAAAGCCTAAATTTGAGTGTTGTGCACTGTTCTTCAAATCCAGCTGAAAATGACATTCCAGAGGAATAAGAGCCTGGTTGGTCAGTCAATTAGCCAATCTGCTTTCTTGAGTTTTGTTCACGGTCCTCTCCAGTTGGATGCCATGCACACTAGACCTCTCTCCCACCTTCTTGATTATTCTTCCAAATTATGTTTCTTGGAACTCTTAGCACTCGATAGTGTAACCCTTTGAGCTCATCTTATTATAGTGCTTTTTTTATATATATTTTTTTTGTGTGATCAGTGTACTCTAAGCCTTTAAATCTGTAATGGATCTACAGTACACTTCTTCTTTTGGTCTCCTAATAGCGGCATTCTTTTATGCAAAAGTAGCATTAAATTTTATTAAATCTTATTTTGTTGTAAATACAAGGTACTTGTAACTTGACCAAGTACACACTAAAATATTTATATATAATCCTATCTTCTGTCAACTGTGTAATATGACATGCATTTAATTTTCATAGCTGTTTTTCTAAATTTAACCTGCACTTTTTCTGCTTAAAGGGATATTCCCATCTCCAAGATCCTATCCCAATATGTAGTAGGTGTAATTATAATATTAGCAAATACCCCCAATTAGAAATGTAATATAGTTCTGATATAGCCCTGTCTCTAAACTCATTTGCAGGTTACTGCAGCTTAGGTATCCATGGTTATGAGAAGACTTAACCATGGATACCTAAGCTGCAATGCTCTGCACATGAGGTAAGGAACATGGCTATAGCAGGAGAACTATACTAAATTTCTAATTTGGAGGTATTTGCTAATATTATTATTACACCTAATACATATTGGGATAAAATCTTAGAGATGGGAATACCCCTTTTAAGCCATTCATAGCTTATTACAATTATAAAAGGCTACAGTGTTATTGTGTTGTCTTTTGTAGCTTTTAAAGTGGTCCACAAACAAGTTTGACAGACATTTCTTCGCATCGGTGTTGGAATCATAAAATTACACTAATTTTTCATATCTATTGTGTACCTGTTCTCCTATGAAAGTGGATTAGTAATAAATTGATCACTATACCCAATGTATTTCCACAACTTGCTTGTTTTTATTTAATAGTTTTTATTTTATCCTTATAAATGGTACTTTATGAAATAGACCATAGTAATAGATTGTAGGCGTTTCAGCAGTGCAAATTCCAATATAAATATGTAGTAAGTAATTTATAATTTCACAAGTGGAAAGTAACGTTTACTGTCACACAATGTGTCTTCAAAGTCCAGTGATAAATGTAATTGTATGGTAGCAAAGTTTACTGGATTAATATTGAAAATATTCTAAAGGGAAGCTCCCAGAAGCCTTTTCAGTTGTTTGTTCTTATCAATTTGGGGTTACAAACTATGCGTGAGCTGTGCTACTTTACTATGGTCCTATGACAGCACCGCCTGCTCTATTAGGCCTCTCGGAGATCGATATTGTCATTTTTGGGGTTTTCTTTTAACCTATTTTGGGAAAATACTTAAGTACCAGCAAAAGGGTAGTAGGAGGGTCAATTTTTCACTATGTAATAAAGCCTCTCTAACATTTGTCGTCTTTTTAAAGGGAATCTGTCAGCAGGGTTTTTTTTTTTTTGTTTTTTTATGTTAACTGTCTTAATCGATCCTTGTTCTGTCTTAAATAGCACTGTCAACCCTTTCATAAGATCACGGCTTCCCTGCATATTTAAGAAAATGCCTTCTTATAACTGTTCTTCTCCATATGCTAATTGATGCCCAGCTGTCCTATTGGCATTTTCAATTCCTCCTCTGCCCCTGCAATTGCAGTCTCTGCAACCTTGACATTGCTGATGTCCTCCACACAGCATGCTGTACCTGCGCACCTCTTTTTCCCGATTGTGAAAGCGCGAGTGTTGAACAGACTGAGTGGAAGACTTGAGGGACATCAGGTAAATAAATTTAAGGCTGGAGAGATGATGATTGTGGGGATAGAAGAAATGCCCCAGCCGATTTAACCTATGGGGAGGAAGAATTTACAAAATGCACTTTTTCTTAAAGGGGTTGTCCAATCTAAAGCTACAATGGAACGACGGTCACATGACCACAATTATGGAATATGAATACTCCCCTCCAGAATCAGACAAGACTGTTTCCGGTGCTCAATGCAAGTGTAGTGTACAAGGTTGGAAACATTCTAGTCAAATTCTGGCGAGGACCATGCATATTGCATACTTGAGGTCACTCATACTTGACTGAGGGAGGCTACACGCCAGAATCGCATCAGGTGTTTTCTTTGGAGTATACTCAATAATATATTAGGCTGTATTTTTAATGAAGATGGAATAAAATTTGGATGTTTTTATACAAGCAATTGGGACAAGCAGGTTACTCTACATTTTGCACTAATACAGCTGATGGTCTGCAACTTTATATGGCACTCCCTCATCCTGAGACCAGTTTCTTTCAATATCCGTAGGCAACCGGATTATAAACGTGGTAAACCTTGATTTTGTTAATGTTCCTTTTATATTGCGTTCCCGGCGCTGACACCAGAGAATCCCCGCAGTGCACTCAAAGTGAGGATTAAGTGTTGCTGAAGACTTGTCAGTTTAGACCTGGCAACCCCTTTAAGTATGTGTGGGAGCTGTGATCTTATGAAGCGGGTGCAGGAGTGCCATTAATTTTGACTGCAAGGGGGTGGGTACAGTTTCTATATAGAATATCTGGTGACTGCTTCCTTTTAAGGTTTGGACTATTTAGTAGACTTCAATTTCATGACCCCTATAGAGCTCTCTTGCCTTGAAAAAGAAAAAAAAAAGGGTTTTCTGACATTGGAGCAAGGATTTTTATTTTCTAGGGCAATGTTCTCCCTCCTGTTAAGAAAACGACATCTGGTGGCTGTACGGACATTGTAGTAGCTGTAGCTCCGCAACATGTAGACAACCCAAGGTTAGAGCCCACTGGTTTGGTGGAAACCCATAAATTCTATCAGTGTGTGCATTTCTAAATAGTTGTTTCCATACTGGTCTCTATTGAGAAATAGTTCAGAGTAATTTCCATTGATTGTTGCTTCTCCTTAGTAGTCTGATCAATAGTATTAATCGCAATTCGAACCCGTCAGGGAGACCATACGGGGAGTGAAAGTTATTTGATGCTATATTGCTGCTGATAACCGCCATATAGAAGAAGAAAAGACCCTTTTCCCCATAGAATAATGTATTTAAGTGCCTCTTGTATTTTCATGTTTGAGATACTGAAACCTTTTGCCAATGCATATGGTAAGTTTTTCTTAAATTTTTGACTACATTCCATTTTCTCATCTATTGACCTTTGAAATGCTATTTTCTATTGCATCTGAACCGTCACATGTGTTTGGTAAGCACTTGTTTATCTTGCTTTTTTATTTATTTGGTAAGCACTTGATCTTCATAAATTTTTTTTTTTAATTTTTTTTAGTTGATGGTAGCATTTAACACTTTTTTTTTTTTATAATTCTGCACAATCATTTTTTCGTAGCAGCTTATTTAGATATTCTGCAGTCATTTACGTTTGGTTAGGACTTGCAATATAATTCAACATTTGCTTTTTATGAGTGATTTTAAAATATATGTTCTGGTGTATCTGAATGTAGAATAGCAATTATCCAAGAAATGGGCATGTCAAAGAATCACCAAATAGACATTACATTGCTTTCTTACCTTAGGGTATTGTAATACTTTGAAGGACTTTTGTGGCTCCTCTTTAACTTAGTCTAAAAATATACTTTAAAGGGCGCTCCCAAGAATTCCATATACAGGCTACAAAATTAAAAATACTACTGCTTTTTTTTAAATTGTTTAAAATAAAATCAACATTTCCTAACAATCCACACTGCAGCACTGTGGAGTGTAAAGTATCTTATGTAATATACTAGAAGTAACAGCCCCAAAAGTCAATAGAGAATGTAGTCTGGTGGTGTCGTTCACTGGCAGTGGCCGACCCTTCTGGCCTGACTGAGTTTCACAGGGATTTGTGAAGCCTTTAGAACACATCAATCGGAGTTGTAAGACCCACAGCCAGACTGGGACTTGCATCCGTCATTTGTGAAATGGGTTCTTAATGTTCTTGACTAGAACTGGTGTTGAAGGGATTGTCTGGTCTCCAGATAAGTCTGCAGTCACTTATGTTTCACTTTTGAATCTTACAGCATGTGCATAGCAGGTGAGTATGCGATTCACATACTTCTGAGCACATTCTAACTAGACATGCTCAGCCTTATCTAATGTACCTGAATTGAATGAGATTGAGCATGTCTAGTTGGAATGTGATCGGAAGTGTGCAAATTGCATACTTGCGATCATGTGATCATGTCTGCTCTTGCCAGTTGTAACGTAGAATCCTGACATTGTGCAGTGATAGAATGAGGTCTTTGAAAATGCATTGCTTTTCACATATGTACAGGTAATAAAATGTATACTTGTACTATTTTTAAAGAGAATGCATCCTCTTTTTGTTTTTCGTAATAATGTAAACCCAGCAAGTTAAACTTTTTTTTTTTTTTTTTATTATACCTGATTGTGGGGAGGCCAGCTCTACTAAGCTGCATTACCAATATAGTAAATTATCCTCTAGTCCATTTTCTCATTGCAAAAATCACCAGCGATTCCAAGAATGGCTTTTTGCAGATGCCGGTTTTGAATGGAGTGGCGGTATGCCTGACTTCCCTAATATTTGTCTACAGGACTTCCAGAAATGGCCAAGCGATGGTGCTCAGTTTTCTATGGCATCTCCATAGATGATACATGGAGTTGGAGATAAAGCTTGCGCACCGCCACATCATAGGACCGTAAATTATTGTGAAAGGTGAATCATATATTAGTCGTGGCTGAAGGTTTTGAGTGACAAATTTTGGTTTGCTGCTTGTGCGTTACAATCTTTTCAGTCGGATCTTTCTTTGGTTACTGAACAATCATTTCATAAGTTTTTACACTTTTAATGACAAATACACTAAGGTCTGCGTGACACGGAACGATCTATCGAGCGATCGTACCCGCCCCCGTCGTTTGTGAGTCATGGGCAATTAGTTGCCCGTGGTGCACAAAGTCGTTAAACCCCTGTCACATGCACTTACCTCCCGGACAACGTCGCTGTGGGCGGCGAACATCCACTTCCTGAAGGGGGAGGAACGTTCGGCGTCACACAGAGGCCGGCCAATAGACCAATAGAAGTGGAGGGGCGGAGATGAGCGGGACGTAACATCCCGCCCACCTCCTTCCTTCCGCATTGCCGTCGGGACGCAAGCAAGCTGTGTTCGTTGTTCTAGGGGTGTCACACGGAGCGACGTGTGCTGCCTCGGGAACGATGAACAACTGGCAAGCAGAAGGAGGAACAATTTTTTTTTTAAAATGAGCGACGTGTCAACGAGCAATGATAAGGTGAGTATTTTTGCTCGTTAACAGTCGCTCGTAGCTGTCGTATGCTACGATATATCAAACGATGCCGGATGTGCGTCAGTAACGACGTGACCCCGATGACATATCGCCAGATATATCGTAGCGTGTGACACCGACATTAGTTTATACAAAGATTCAAAATTTACAGAGTTGACCCTTATTTTTCAAGACTTTTTCTGGATATCCGCTTTTGGGCGAAATCCTGATTGGTGCCAACCCGTTCTTATCTAATCAGTTCTCGGCGTTTATCACAATTTCTATTTGTTTTTTTTTTTGTCCACTCTCTCTTTGAGGATTGACCAGAGGCTCTTGGGATGAATGAGATTTGGGGAGTTTTACTGACCATGGACCCAAAATGCTAATTTTTTTTTCCACCGAGCAACTTGGTTACCACTTTTTCCTTGTGATATAGCCTCCTCAAATAAGTGGTCTTGGGATGCTTTTACTGTTTGCATGAGACAACTTATGGTAGTGTTTTGTTTTTTTTTTTTAAATTTTAATGGACACTCACTCTTTTTAGATGTGTCACAAACTGTCTGAAGGAGCTTCATCAGGGAGAATAACTTTACCCCTGTCCCGTGCAGTCTAATCCCTGCAATTCTTGGAAACAAACAAAATTAGCAGAGCAAAAGGACATATATAGTCGCAAGAACATAGATCAAGTATCAGTGCCTCACTCTGTCATGGACCATTAATGTACAGCAACCTAAGTTTATTCTACAAATCCTGTTCAACAGCACCGTTAGAGTAAAAGATGGAAACTTTATTAAATTACAAACCTCTAAAAAGCGGAAGGCCAGCAGGTGCCACCACACTGCAAAGCTGATAACAGTACGTATGTATTACAAACATAAAAGTATAGCCAAAAGGGGCAGATCCTAAAGATGGCTGGACCACCATGAAGTATAGCAATTTACAGTGTTAATATACAGCTAGACATCGCCAGGTATGTATGGTGTGTCTAGGACAAAGTACAAATCAATTAGTAATCGTAACACAATGATAAAAAAATAAGATGACTTTACCTCCTGCAGAGTGTGGTACCAAACCTCTGGTCTCCCACTTTTTAATATGTACATAATGCTTTGCGTCATAGAATGGTTAACATTTTTTAATGGTGGTGTTGTACAGTATTTGTAGGGTGTTCCCTGAGCTTCCCGCAGGTCAGTCTGTAAGATCGACAGGAATTGGACTGGAGAAGAGATGAGTTCTACAATGACTCTTATGTCATGCCAATAGTAAATCGTCCTGAAACCAATCATGTTTTTTGGGGGATTTTAATCCATTGGAGTGGGCTCACCCACAATTTTGTGATTAAACTCTGAGCACTGATTAGGCTGTCATCAGTGTTGACCCAGAAGCTGATATCCTGCATGCGGGGGCAAATTACGGCCGTCTTGATAAGAAGGGTTAGTACTGTAAATATCGAGACATTGAGGGTCAGCACTCTGAAATTGAGACTTTTGCATAAATGTGATTTGTATTTGTCAAAAAAAGGATAAAAACTTCTGAAATGCTGATAATTGTACTTCAGTAGCCATAAAGACATCTGACTATAGATCTTAAAACACTGAAGCAGCAAACGGTGGGAAAAACAAAATTCTCAAACTTTTGGGTATAACCAGCTGTTGCATCCCTATGTTTACGAGACTATTGGGAAGTAGCAAAATAACAATAAGCTCAGCTGCTCACACATTCACTAATATATACTGTATATGTGTATATATATTATATGAAAAGAGTTGGTCATCTTCTGATGACCCATTCCCTATAAGTATACTTGGCTGACTGACTTGCTGTAGCTCTCATTTTTTTTATCTGTTTTACTACTGCATATACATTTTTTTTTTTTTTTCCTTTTTGGAGGGGTCTTGCATAGACCCCCTCAAACAGTTTGTATTTTAGGTATAATTATTTTTTCACCTGCTAGTGCCATTTCAATTTTTAGTTATACATTTATTTTTAAGATTTGTATATCAACTGTTTACATGGAAGCTGTACAGATACCACGCGTTTCAGTTTTGCTCTAAATCTGTACTACTTCTTACAATCTCGCGACTGTATGTGTGCTTCTAAATTTCTGCAATGATATGTGCAAATACTAACCTAATGAGATGCATTTTTGGATGTAATTGTAGATATGTTTCCATCAACTTCAGTTTTGAAAGCAATGTATACAGAGAGCTCTTCGTGTTTTGAAATAGTTGTTACATTTTGCACTGATGTTCTAATGGTTTAGCTTTGTTGAATTGGTATTCAACTAATACTGTGCCAGTCTTCTAGTAATGTAGTCTGTGTACCGTGCATAATGATTTTTACAGGGTGTGCTTTTGATGGTCATATGTTGTACTGAATCCGTTTCTGTATCTCATGCAGGCGGCCTGTGAGGGTTTTTTATTTTTATTTTTTTTAAATCAGACTTTATATTTAGACTGGCACTTGTTCTGATAGAGGGTAAAGAGTCGACCAGGTTATCGAATGCCCAGAAAAATATCACATGTAAAGGCAAACTAAACATTGTGTGCCAGATTTCACCAGTTCAACCTTTTTTTTTTTTTTTTTTATAGAAGGTCCCTGCATCTGAGATTGATGACGCTGCTACCCAATTTATTGCATGAGTGGCCTTAGTGAGTTTGTAATAAACTGAATTTTTAATGTACATTTCAAGAAAACAAAAATATATACATGACTATGTAGAGGGGGAAAAAAATCTGTGCACAAGTTTATTGATAAAAAAACAAAAAAAAATTGCTTGTATTCTTGACTTGTGAGTGGTACAGTCATTTATAAATCAATTTGTCATTTGAGATTTTCTATATGATGACAAATGGTAAGTTGAGAGTATGGTGGGTATGTCTGTGCAATTGTGTGCGGAGGATATGTAGAATCTGCACAAATCACTAATATTTTTCATATTCTTTATAAACCAGAACAGTTTTTTTTTCATGTCCTCAGTAATTTAATATATTTGTTAAAATGTTGGAGAAAAAGAAAAACCCTTTAAAAAAAAATATCTATCTGCTAGTTGCCCCCCTAGTTTACCCAAATATGACATATCTTGATGTTCTATTTGTGCGAAGAATAACTTTCATATCATTCTAGGCATTTATCCATGCCAGGTTACTTGTGTTCATCCAGCCATAATGAAAATGTTTGTATTTGGCATTGTGATAACATGTACTTGCATTGCTAAAACTAAAAAAAGATAATAAAAAAGATATTAAATAAACAAATATGTTTCTTCTACTACATCCTTGTATGCATTTTTATTTTTTTCTTTAAGTAAAAGATGAATCTTGATCTTCGCACATTTGTTGTAGGTCATATCTAGAGATGAGCGAACCTTTAAGGTTCGACTGTACCTGCCGAACCGAGCTTCCAAAGTTCGGTTTTTGACCACGACTTGATCCAAACCTCAATGGAAGTAAGTAACTGGGCATTTCATGGCTCCACCCACATGCTGCCAGCCATAACACTTCCAGGGGCAGGTTGGTTGGGGTTTTCAATTTTTTTTTTTTTTTTTTTTTTGTATGTGTGTGCATAATACATCTGATCACACTGCACTGATTTTACCCCCAGCGTAAGCTGTTCAAACAATGCATTTTGCTCGCACAGGGCTGAGCATCATTCATACTCAAGCACAGTGCTGCTCACTTGTTCTGTTTGCACTCGTAACTCACTCAAATTTCGAACCCGAACTTAGTAGAGTTTTTTTTAAGTCAGTTTTTGTACCCGAACTCCAAACATCCAACCTCAGGTTCGCTCATCTCTAATCATATCTGTATGAAATACACCCTAAGATGCGTACATTGCACCACAGACTGTGTGACTAATACATTCATTAAGTCAACACTTAGCAAAGAATTTATTAAAAGCTACGTCGTTATTGGAGACACTAACATGGGTGCAGCTGTATGTTACATGTGTACAACTCTTCATTCTTCCATTTTGGCTCCCAAACGAAAAATAATTCTACAATTTACAGCTCTCCTTTCCATCAGACTCCTAGGGGATAGTCATGTCATGTGAAGTAGAACAGTGGAATTAAAATCAAAGCTGGCTTTGGGTAAAAACACCAGCAACCTCAATATGTCTCCCAAGTCCCTGACTGGAGTATCATTTCTGGTGATGGCACACACTATTTAAGAAAGGGGTGAGGAAACTCTGGCCCGCAGCAGATTTCAAGGGATTGCAGTGCTGGGGTGGCAGCTGTGTCTTGCTGACTGCTGGCCCTTTAAACCCTGTATGTAGCGTTCAATGCTGATTGCTGCAATTCTTACATGTAAGGATTACATCCACGCACTGGCCAGTGCCAGTGTGAGGATGTACTTGGTGGGTGGGTTAGGCACGACATTCTTTCCTGTCCCACAGAGGAGCAGGGGCTGCCTCAGTGTTCCCCAGGTGTGTCTTTGTGCCCTCCAGTGCGCTCTGTGCCTACAGTCTCCCTCAGGGCTGTCTGCACCCCATCCGGCATTCCCAGGGCTGTTTCTGCCCCCCCAGCAATGTATATACCCTAGCAATGTTTGTGCCCCACAGTTGTCTATGGACCCCCAGTGATGTCTGTGCCGCCCAGGGATTTCTATGCCCTGCTGCTTCCCTAGTGATGTATATTCTTTCCAGCACCCCCAGTGGTGTGTGTGTGTGTGTGTGTGTGTGTGTGTGTGTGTGTGTGTGTGTGTGTGTGTGTGTGTGTATATACTCCCAAACAATGTTTGTGTCCCCACCAATAATGTCTATGCCCCCAGTGGTGTATGTACCCCCAGTGACGTCTGCCCTGCAGCTTTCCTAGTGATGTATATGCCTCCCAGCCCTCCCCAGTGATGCATTTGCCCTCAGCGTCTCCTTTGATGTACATGCCCGCCAAT